>NC_050600.1:5767711-5770211 GCF_013368585.1 Megalops cyprinoides | reverse complement strand
AGAAAGGTGTATTTCCCATGTCTTTAACTGGCGTATCTAAGGGTGAAGGATGCTTTAATAAAAACTGTGCTCCCAAAACACCCACAGACAGTGTACAGAGGTGGGGGTTCCAATGCCTGCTGACCTGCAAGTGCATTTTCACATTAGCTATCAGCCACAGTAAACTGTCACAACAACCCTTTGCCTCATCAGTTTCATATACACGGGCACATGAGGGAAGAATGGCTGTAATCTTCAGTGTAGAGTAACTCCATCACTTCCCCTGAACTGCAGCACTCTGCTGTCATTAATCACGCCCTCACAGCTGCCGCTGTGTAGATGCTGTTATGACAAGCACCACTGCATCTCGTTCGGGCGGTGTGAGGCCGGAACGTCTGGCACAAATCATGGAAGCTTCGAGTCCGCGAATCATCCGATTAAATGGTGCCGTTTTGCCGAAACTCCCACCGTCTCTGTTTTTTAGCGGGAACGTCCAACATCCACCCGCCACCTGCAAGGGCGCCGCGCACCCCGGCTCACCTGCAGCACAGCCAGGTACGCCCGGCTCATGAAGCCCAGCCACGCCCGCGGCAGGAGGAGGGAGCGATGCCACTCGGAGGGCTGGATGTTCACCTGAAGCGAGGGATGGGGAGAGAGAGGGAGGGAGAGAGGGAGGGAGAAAATAAGACGGAGTACAGAGAGGCCAGTCCATAGGCCGAGCTGAACATGCTGCGGGATGTAGCGTTTCTTAGGAATGCTGGTGGCAAAGTCCTCTGCATCCTTCAGCTACGGACCTCACTTCCTCTACACATCCTTCAGCTACAGATCTCACTTCCTCTCCACATCCTTCAGCTATGTACCTCACTGCCCCTCTACACTGCTGCAAAGCCGTGCTCAGTGTTTGATTATGGAGCTTGCCCCTTTCAGTCCCGGTCCAAGACTCAGGCCTAGGGACAATTCTGGACCACCAGGTGGCGCTGCCCACCTCCTGCACCTCACATTCCCCTTCACCACCCATACTAAACACAAAGGGCACCCCAAACCACCATGGCTGTGTGTCACTGTGTTCTGCTACAGATAAAGAGAGTACCCTCCATTCCAGCCCCCCCCCTCCACAGAAGCAGGTCACATGACATCCAGCTGGGTCAGTGGTCCTGGAACAGTGCTCCACAGGGCTGCGTCTCACAGAGGCTCTGTACGGCGGTGGCCCTCCTCAGTGTCCCGGGACGGTGGCTGCACACAGACAAAGGGCCCTCCTTCTGGAGCGGTCCCGGCACTCTGAGCTGTAACCGCCCCCCTCCCCCCCGACTCCCCATTCTTCCCATATGTTCCCCAAAACTACAAACCCGCGACTTGCCGGAGTTCTGACACACAGCGAGAGCATATGTGGGACAATGAGCCAGCGTTTGAACGTCTGACTGCACCCAAACGCATACAGTATGTGGTTACTAGTCATTAGCTGTCAAATAAATTATTAATTACTGTTATAATCCACCGTTTTAACAATGAGTGCTGACTCCATGCAGCATAGGTAAGAAAGGGTGGTTGTAGGATAAATGCATATCAAAGCTAATTCACATCGGTGTGCGAATGGCTCCATTTTCCATTAAAAGAGTAAATGGAGATGAATGGGATGGAAAGAATAAAAGATGAAGGAGCAACACGTGTGATCATCCTTTTCTGTACTTTACGTCCCCATCGTCCTTCCTGTGAAATATCCAGTAATGAGAATCAGTGACCGCTGCGTACCTTCTCCTCTGTAAGTATAATTATGACAAGAATTTCCTCTACAATATGTATATATAATGTATATGGATAAACAATGTCGGTGTGAAACAGAAAGACATAAAAAATGCCTCTGAGAGATCTGAGGAAGTATGTGTTATCTGATATTCGTAATCAATGGAGTCTTATATGGTATATATGGTGACCAAATGAGTCTGATATATAACAATAAGAGTAATAAGGTGTAGAATGTGTCTGTGGTAAAGAGGTAAAGAGGTCCATACAGAGAGGAGTGTCAACTGGTGCTCCGATTGTGCCTCTGGGAAAACAGAGACAGGCTTTTCGCAATGTCACCCTGCAGAGGTGAAAAATGACCACAAAACCTTGGACATGGTCCTGGGGGACTACTTAAAAAAAAAGTCACTGACATCCAGCAGACGAGGACTAATGTGGCTAAAATTAGCTCAATTTTTCTCAATTATCCTGCCGACGAGCCACGGCCTCGGAGGAAGCCGAGGCTTAAGGGGCAGAGAGGGAGGGGCGCTCGGAATTCCTCTCCTGTCCGTCAGCTCCCGCACACCTTCTTGTTGTCAAAGGCCGTCAGGAGTCGACGGACAGGTCGGTCCGTTGCTACGGCGAGGCCGTACCTCGTGGATGAGGGCCGCCAGCATCTGCTGGAAGCTGCGTCCCCTGCTGACCAGGAAGCGGTTGATTGGCCGTCCGTCCCGGTCCGTCTGGACGGGCAGGTCGTAGCAGAGCAGCAGGCCGGCTGAAACGCACAGCAAACGAGAGATAC
>NC_050600.1:5580211-5762711 GCF_013368585.1 Megalops cyprinoides | reverse complement strand
AAATCCACCTCGGCGAGCTGAATTGCATTTTCCCCGGCATAACTCATGTTGCGTTTGAATAAAGCTGGGAGTCACACGGAAGGCACAGAGAACTGAACAGCACTGCCAGTTATGAGCATCACACATCATTTAGCCTCTCTCCACAGGCTAGAAGAGGCTGCCCTACTCAGAAGCAGTGGCCAAGCCTACCTTCCACACAAAGGGTCTGGGCTCAGGACATTAAGATGCTGAATGACCTTCCCATCTTCTGGCTCAAGGACATTATTCAGTAACCCATAAACAAGCCTGTGAATTTTAGACTACTGTGTTGTCAGAACGGCAACAAAGGCATGTGGATGGATAATGTATGTGCCCGACATCCTACACTTTGATTATTATGTCCCAGTGGTCCTATACAGTAGTGTCTATAAATGCCCCTACTGGGTTCGGCTATAAGCGCCAGTACCGCCGATATAAAAATCACAGTTAATACGAGACCACCACACTGATGAGAACGGAAAGTTTCAGCCTGCAGAAGGTTACACATGGGTGAAATAACGCGTCACACATGAATAATGACATTACTGACTGCATCGTTAAAGAGGACAGTCCCTGCCAGTTCAAATTTGCAATAAATGAGGAGTAAAACACCCCATTTTTCTGGGGCTGTGAAAAAGGGCTGTTTAACTTGAATGGACTACAAGTATTGATGGAAGCACAGGAGGGTCTATGTTCGTTCTACACAAAATCCTTCAAAAGGATTCGCGGCAGCGGTGAGCACATTTGTCCCTTCTGGAGGGTGAGATAACATTACCACGGCGTCGCTGACAACATGTGAGCGCTCACCTGTTCGGGAAGGTGCAGGACGGTGTGGAGAGCCTCCGGGAATTCCGAAAGGGCCTTGTACCCGCAGCGCGCCACCTCGGGGTCCTGCAGCACACACACACACACACACACACACACACACACAAACAGCACACACATCCAGGCCTTTAACGACAGCGCTCAGAAACACGCAGTCCTAAAATCACCCTCTTCAGCGGCTTGCGCTGGAGGTGTCTCACAGAGCTCGGCGGCTGACAGTTACACAGTTATCTTTGACATTTTTATCAAAGGCTTGTTATTTACATCAGAAAGCTCTTTTGTTACTTTAGTACACAACATCTGAATTTCCTCTTGAATGCGTGATAAAACCCGCACGGATGTTATACAAAACAGTGCTCTGAATAAGCTGAAATCTGTGGAGAAGAAAAAAAAAAACTTCAAGCCTTGTTATCTTACATCTTATCTGCAGATAGAACCCAATTATTCTCACCTGTCAAAGGTGCAGCTTAATTTGTTTCATGCGCTCAACCGCTCTCTTAAAACGCCATGTCTCCTTACCCATACAACATAATCAGCGCACACACTGAGAGATGCAAACTGTGTCATACGAACATTAGCATATTCCTCATTTAGGGCACAAAGACAACAGCAGCCTGAGAGAGCATTACAAAACCAGTCGTGCTACCATTTATCGCCAGTCACGTTTAAAAAAAAAAAAAGAAAAGAAAAAGAAAATGCGCTTAAGACCATGAAGACACCCACCTTACTGAGGGCGTAATCCCAAAGAATGCTGACAACCTGCTCTTTGAATTTCTGTGAAGGAAGAAGACACAGAGGCACGATGTGATCTAGAGGCCGTGTGAGGTGCTGAGGCAGCATGGGTGAGATTTTAAAACTCTACAACACATCACACACCTCAAACACAAAGGAGGGGGAACACTCAGGCAAGACACTCCGTTAAATGTCATTTAGGTGACAGGGTTATATGTCATTTTCGTGACAGGGTTAAAGCCATTTTATCGGACAGGTTTAAATGTCATTTTACTGCCCCCAAGCCTATCAGTACTTGGTAGCTTGGCCAAACGGCCAGTCTGAAACTCATCTTCCCTCTTTATGTCATCTGATCTGTGGTGACCGTTATGCCAACAAAATGCTTCCCAGGCATCACCCAGGAGAGGGCTACACACTGGAGGTTGAGGCCAGTCACCCCCCCCCCCCCCCCACCATACCCCTGTAAATTGTTTGGACATCTCAGAAAGGGATGAAAGGCACTATATACATGCAACTCATTATCACCATCGCTACCTCGTACTCCTCGGTCTTCACAGACAGCCGAGGCACCAGGGCCAGGAGCTCGGCCACGCCCCGGATGACCAGGGGCCTGGTGTCACAGCTCAGCCTGGGGGACAGGGCAGCCCACGTGGAGCGAATGTCAACCACCTGAAAGGCAGAGAAGGGAGTAAGTACAAGTACTGGCAAGTACCTAATCCCCCACTCCCAGACTCACAAACAAACACACAGACAATCCCACCTTAATTCCTTCGAGCAGAAGGAATTAATTACATTACATTACAGTACATTAGACAGCTGCTAACTCCCTAACACCTGCTACTTCAAGTGCTTGCTGTTTATTGTATGTGTAGTATTGCACTGTGTTTTGGATTCTGTGATCCAGTTACCGACGTATGGTCGTGTATTTGGCTTCCCTTGTCTAGTCAGGTTGAACAAGTTAACTTGTGGTGGGGCTTGAATAGTGTTATGCTCACACTCACTGGTCTGGGAGTGCTGTTAGCCTGGTCTGACACCGTTGCTCATTCAACATACACAGACACACTTCTGTTCTATTGCACTGGAAATTGCTCTAGATAAGGGGATCTGCCAAATGAATGTAATGTAATATGTAACGTAATTTAAAGCTAGCAGAGTCTATGGCAACAGATTGGAGCAGGATTTGGGTCTGAACTGGACTGCAGGTAACGAACACTTTGAGCCATTCAGGTGAGGATCAGGGCTGTCAGGAGGGGCTGCTGTGGCCACACACACACTGAGAGGCGAGTGAGGGGAGCGGGATCATCAGCTTTTTTGGAGGGCGTTGGGGGTTTGCTCTCACCTCGGCCCGGCACAGCTCCTGTAGGCCCCGCAGCACCAGGGCGCAGGGCGTGGCCTGGTCCTGCTTGGTGCACTGGGTCAGGGTGTCGGTGATGGCAGCCAGCATGTCTCCCCCATGCTGGTAGGGCCTGAAAGAGCAGCCAAGGGGAGGGTTACATCTCAGGGAAATACCCTCTTTCTGCTCACAACGGCCACAAAATGGGCTCAACCTAATCCTTTCCATGGTCAGTCGGAGAAGAATCATTATATGTTTGGCATCTTTACCTCACTATGAGATATATCAATATATGTCTGGTAACTTTTCCTCACTATGAGAAATTTCATTATATGCTTTCCAATTTTACCTCACTGCAAGAAATATTATATGTCTGGTACTTTCCCTCACAAAGAAAAACATCATTATATGTTTGGTAACTTTCTCCTCACTGTGAGAAATATCATAGGTTTGGTAACTTTTCCTCACTATGAGAAATTATTATCATTATCATCTCATCATTACTGAATCATGTAGCAAATGCCCTACATTATGAAAATGTCATTATGTAATAATCACACAGAGGAAAAGATTGTCATTCAATCACATATTTACAGAAAACCTCTATCTGGCCATTCCACTTCTCCCTGCCCATGAAAGTTGAACCTGTCCATGCCATTTTGGAAACAGGAAAAAGGCCCGGCTGTTGATCAGTGAATGGAGAGAGATGTACCTCTCTGTGCAGATGTCCCTGATGCAGGCAGCGCGGGCCAAAATCTGCTCCCACTGGTCCTCCTTCCCCACCACCACGGAGGACTTCTCCAGCTGGGCCATCAGCTTCTGCAGCTCCGGGTACACCCGGTCCTGGAGAACACACCCATGCACCTGTTACACTGTGCCTCAGCTGAAGGGTGCCGGCTCGCCTCCTGCCCCCAGGCCTCTCAGAGGAAAAGCAACTGCCCCCATTTTGTACAATTCAGCAACGGCCCGTACAGCCACATTAGGAAGCGGTCACCTGGGGTTAAACAGGACCATTTAAAATATGCCACCTGCCTCAGGGCCCACCTTCATTGGCTGCGCTCCAGCGACACTCACCTGTTTCTCCCAGAGGGCCGTCATGAGGCGCAGGGCCACCGCCCTCAGTTTGGGACTGCTGCCCAGCATCTGTAGCGCTTGCAGTACCTGGGGAACGCAGAACTGACACACACACACACACACACAAGCAGCACGTCACTGAGAGAAACACACACTCACGCTCCCAAACACACAGCATCTCACCAAGACAAACACACACTCACACTCCCAAACACACAGCATCTCACCGACACAAACACACACTCACACTCCCAAACACACAGCGTCTCACTGAGAGAAACACACACTCACGCTCCCAAACACACAGTGTCTCACTGAGAGAAACACACCCTCACACTCCCAAACACACAGTGTCTCACTGAGAGAAACACACCCTCACACTCCCAAACACAGTGTCTCACCGAGACACTCACCTTGATGCTGTCAAACACACAGCGTCTCGAAGAGAGAGAAACACACCCTCATCCTCCCAAACAAACAACATCTCACAGAGAGAAACACACCCTCACCCTCCCAAACAAACAACATCTCACAGAGAGAAACACACCCTCTCAAAAGGGCTAGCATTAAAGTGAGGAAGGGTACCGGGTCATCCTAAGAATGTGAGTTACGCCATTTTCCCTGCTGTCCTCTGACTGGTAACAGACTGCCATTTGCCATCGTAATACACTCTGTGATGTCAAACTGGAGAACTCAAAGGAACATGGAAATGTAGGTTATCATGTTCTTCCAGGGCATTCCTCAGATGGCAAAGGTGAGAGTAAACCTCTTTCAAAGTGGTTTAAGATGATAGAATCTACAAAAACCAGTGAAATAACAGCCTCTGATCTATAAGCCCTTATTATACTCTACATGTGACAGCAAAAAGGGCATCTTTCTTGTTAAGGCTGTGATATTTCCAGATGAAAGACTGTCAACACTGATACATGCCGCAAAGCTACAGAAAAAAGCACACATTGGGTTAGGGTCGGAATGAATTATAAATTGAATGAATTATGAATTATAATGACAATCACCATGGCCAGCTATTAAAACATTAGCGGTATTAGCAGAAGCAGACTGGAGCAATTATTTTGTTTATATTCTCATTTTCATCCATAATTCATATGAACTAATTTGTAAATATAATTGAAATCCCTGTAGCTTAACTGTTCGTTACTCTGAAAAGGATCCAGAATTCATTTAGGCCCAATTAATACCATTGGGATAGCCTGTTCCACTTCACCAGGAAACAATTTTCACTGTCAAGGAAACTTAGCCGTGCCCCATTTCTTGGTTCCTAAAGGAAGTGGGGAAGAAGCAAGTGTGTGCGTGTGCGCGTGTGTGTGTGTGTGTGTGTGTGCGTGCACGTGTGTGTGTGTGTGTGTCTGTGAAAAGCGGGCCAGGAGTACCGTGTGGGTCCCCAAATTTGGCAGGGTGTAGAGAACAGCGTGGGACAGGGCCGGGTCAGAAACCCTCCCCAGCTTGAACATCAGAACAGGAAGAAGGCTGGGGACCTGTATGAAAGAGAGAGGGAGAGAGAGGGAGAGAGAGAGAGACAAGGGGAGAGAGAGAGAGAGAGAGAGAGAGGTCAGAGAGAGAACAGAACAGAGATTCCGGGCGTGGCCTGCCTCCCCCGCGTTAATCTGCGCCTCCTGTTGCACTCGATCCATCTTGGGCCACGGCAAAAAGGCCACATGGCGCAGGAATGATGACGGCCTGTCTGCTTTGATGCCAGTTGCTTTCGAGTCACTCTTTACTGCTTCTCGAAACTCCTGACGCTCAGAGATGATGGGTCTCACAGCCCCACTCTGAGCATGAGCCTTCCGCTAGTCCTGTCCTGACACAGCTTAAGGGAGCAAATATGAAAGGAAAATGAGCCAGAATCAGTGTGTGTACTCCCAGTGAACACTAGAGTTAGCTTGAAGCACGTAGACCGTATGAAGTTAACAAAATTATCACATACACCTTCTAAAACTGGTAGTAGGGGCAAGACTAAAGCATCAAATAATAAGAAAAAATAGAGTGTGTATAACACTCTTACACTCCCAAGCGGTTTCATAACATCACTATGTCACTGGTTATCACATCGTTAGTCACCACCTTTGAATTGCAAACCAGAACTCATTCATGTGTAGCGTTTTTTTTTTTCAAGGAGAGAACTGGGCCACAGCGGAAATGAGGTGCTGCCAGCGTGCTGTTTTTTCGCTGCTGTTAACACGTACCAAATGCTTTATGACATCGCTGACAACCTCATCATACCGCAGCTAACACACATGCAGCCAAACTGCTCCATAACGATACAGTAAGCGCACTGGGACCCACTCATGTTTACAGATTCATTACGCGACCATATACAGTGTGCAGTTCAGCCGCTCAAAACATTACATTACATTACATTACATTACATTACATTACATTCACTCAGTAGACACTCTTAACCAGAGTGATTTCTAGGACAATATAACAGAAGTGTATCCACTGAAGTTGAATCAGCAACACTGTCAGACCAGGCTAACAGCACTCCCAGACCAGTGAGTGTGAGCATAACACTCTTCAAGCCAAGTACACTACCATACATCAGTCACTAGATCACAGAATCCAAAACACATTGCTATGCTGCATGTAAAAAAGCAGCAGGTGTCAGGAGGTAGGGATCGAGATGGAACCGAGATGAAGTCTGAAGGGGTGGGTCTTCAGTCTGAGCCCCAGAAGCCACACCACAAGGGGAACCCGGTTCCCCCAAAATATCCTAACCACAAGATGGGCGTGCTGCATGCGGTCAGGACCCCTAAAGCGGGTTCGAGCGGGATTACACCCCACGGGGCCGGGCCTGAAGGGCCGATAAGGCCGTGAGGCCTTCGCTGTGAGTCTGCACACACACACAGCGTACCCACCACGCACCACGGAGCCAGCGGCCTCCTGGCAATGCCCTGCACACAGCTCCTCTTGTCTGCCGGGGTGAGAATGAGCCACAGTCAGACCCCATGAATGAACTTATTCAAGGCGAGGACAGCAGTTAAAGGGCGCACTAACAATTACCGTAAACACTACAGCGGACTACAGCGGTCTGAGCCTAGCAAGCGGCAGCTCTAATTCCACTAGCCGAACTTCACAGAAGACGGAGCTCTGACCGAGCGAGGCCACCCCAAAGAACTACCACAAAGCGGTAAAGTTTAACAGCTTCGGTCGCCTCCCCTGAAGGCTGCGCGCGGGATGAAGGATTACAAACACAGCCATGCTGATGGTGCTCCCAGCAATAACCACCTGACAATGTCGTGCAGCGGTAATAAACAGGCTTAGTGGCGCTGGATGAATCCCATTTAGCCTTCCCTCATTTCAGTGACCTCCTGGTGAACCTGCACCGCCCCCAAAGGACAGGACTGTCACAGCATCAGTTCTGCTGATCCTTCTCCCTCCTTGTCACGGTAGACACTTTTATGTCACCTCCACGCCCGGGCACTGGCCGGAGCAGCCCTGTGCACATGCGTGTTGCTGGTTTGATTCCCTGCAAGGCACTTAACCCACAATTGCCTCAGTAAATGTCCAGCTGTAAAAATGGATAAAACTGTAAACCTCTGTAAGTTGCTCTGGATAAGACCATCTGCTAAATGACAATAATGTAATGCAATGTAATGTAATGTGAAGATAAGCAGGAAGCACGTTTCACACCTCTATACTGCACAGTAAAACAAGAGACAGAGAGCTTAAAGCAGTCATTTTTGGGCCACAGCGTCTTTGATCCCAAACCTTAATTATGCTGTGCTGAAACAATGTGAGCCAGTGACAGGCTTCAGCGGACAGGCAGGTGATGTGAAACATCTTCACTGGAAAATGTCGCACAGGTATTTTCAGCAGTGGGCGTCAGGTTGCCATGGAGTCAGGGCCAAGCATGTAAATTGACCTCAGTGAGGATCGGGAAATTCCAGCGCTGGATGACCAAGCATTTTACAGTTTGTCCACTGCTCATCAGTTTACTGTCGTTATCTACCTATTCAGTTCAGCCAGGGGATGTTCAATCCAAATTGCGTCTTCAGTCGAACAACTGAAACACGTCATACTAAAAGCAGGTCAAGAACTGGAGGTGCCAATTCCCAGCCTCAGTCAGGTTCAACAGGCTCAACAATGGAGCAACAGGATCTACCTCACTCTTGCAATCTGCAGACGTGATCAATCTGTGCATGTGCTGGCACTAAAAGAACACAATTTATGAAAATAACCATTTGGGTAATATTATATACAAAGGTGGAATTTTGAATTCCAAGCAACGCTTTAAATATAAAACAAAATTATAGGCCAGATCAAACCAAACTTTTACCTCACCCAGTAGATCTTGTATCACAACAAGCAGCTGTGTTGGAATTAATTTATTGCTCTGATTAAACGGTTTTGCTTTTTCAAAAGAGCTTCAAAAATGAGTACTAGTCAGCGGATGATTTTTGGATTCAGACACGACATCAGATCTCACCACAGAGATGAACAGCCGAGGCAGAGAGTCCACCAGCCGAGCTGGCGACCGCGTTACAGCGGAGAGGAGGGAGAGCGCTTTGCCATGAAAAAATCATCAAACGGTGTCGGTTAAAAAGGGGCTTTGTGACTCCCGAACCGCACACACTCCAGCCCGCGCGGCTTCCCCCTCTCGCCGTGTAGAGCCTCGCCACGCGAGCACAATGCATTATTCTCACTCTGCCTTTTGATTAAAAAAAATGACCCACCAGGGCCCATAAATAAGTCAGAGCGTTTATCGGGGGGGGAGTGCGAGAATGCTGGGAGAATGCTGGGATCTCCAGCGCGGCTCCGGGGGAGACGCGAGCGGCGATAACGCCCGCATTTGCATGAAGTGCTTATCGCTCCGGCTTTCGCGCACCTTGCACGTTGCCTAGCAACCCCGAACATCTGCATGGCTAATCGTCCGTGGGGGGGGGGGGGGGGGGGGTGGAAGAGGAGCGGAACGAGGGAAGGAGGGAGCGAGGGAGGGAGTGTTCACGCCAGCAGGCCCTTCCCTCTGCTCTACTTCCAAAAAAACCCTCCCCACCCCAAAACAGACGGCGAATTTGGGTCAGTGATGCGGAAGGCGCGTCGGGCGCCAGGGTCCGGCCTGAGCCCTGGCACGCGTACCACACATGGACACACTCCGAGACCTTAACACAGTCGCCCAGAACGAGGAGGCGCGCTGCTTTTCATGGCCGAGACGCTAATGCAATTTTCATACCATATCATACATTCTTCCTGCATTGCCTGTCCTTGCCTTTTTTATTGCAGCACATAAAGGGTCAATGGCGGCTATAACCGCCATGAGATTTGCTTTTTCCATATTCAGGGAGATGGAGGTTACGAGAGCGGAGGCCCTAACCGGTGCTGTATGAGGGATGAACATGCCCACGCCACAGTGTGACTCCCACATGGATACAGAGCAGTCTGAGGTTTACCAATGTGCAACAGGGCGTGTTTCAGCCATTCCTTTTACACTTTTACACTCATAAACCCTACTTACCACCATAATCGTCCTTTTTTATTTTTGTCTGCAAAATCACAGCATGCACTTAGTCGTGCAGAACTCATTCCAGGTAGTCAGAGAACAAGAAGAGACATATTACTGCCAATGGCACGGCACTACCCTCCATCAGCAGATGATGCCCAGATATGGTGATGGCAGTTCCAAACCTCCATTGTTCCAGACATGAAGACCACACCCCCTGTGTAAACTTACCATTACATTACATTATTGGCATTTATCCAAAGCAAGTTGCATAATTCTCACGTTATTCTTCTACAGCAGTGTATTCATCTACGGCGCCAGTGTAGCATAGTGGTTAAGGAGCAGGAGTTGTAACCAAAGGGTTGCTGGTTCGATTCCCCAAAGGGGCACTGCTGCTGTGCCCTTGGGCAAGGTACTTAACCCCCAATTGCCTCACGAAATATCCAACTGTATAAATGGACAATATTGTAAAAAAAAAAAAAAAAAACCTATGTAAATGATAATCTATACAGCTGGATATTAACTGCGGCAAATCTGGGTTAAGTACCTTGCCCAAGGGTACAGCAGCAGTGCCCCACTGGGGAATCGAACCAGCAACATTCCGGTTATGAGCCCCACTCCATACCACTTCCCATCATGCCTCACCTGCGCGGGATCCACCTCGGCCACGAGCGCAGCAGTGCCGAGGGCCAGCCGGCAGGCGTCCCCCTGGTCGGTGACGATGAGGTGGGCCAGGATGAGAGGCAGGTGGTCGGGGACGCGATCGCCGAGGGGCAGGGTGGACCGCACGCCGTGCAGCCACTCGCAGGCTGCCGAGGGGTCGCGACTCACCCTCCGCAGGACGCGGGTCGCCACCAGCAGCTCGCTGTACCAGGCGCTGAGGGGCAGCGCCAGACGGACGCCATCCTGGGGACAGAGAGGGACGGACACGTGGGACACCTCCGCGCAACACAGGACCCGTTCTCACGTACGCAACTCTCTCAGCCTTTCATGTTTATTCGCTTAGACGGTGCCCTCGACCTCAGCCTTTCAAATATGACCAATTCATTCAAGTGGATATTTACTGCAGCAGTTTAAGTCGAGTGCTTTGCTTATGGGTGCAGCGCAGCAGTGGAATTTACATTGAATCTGAGCAGGAACACTGTGAGCTCCACTAGCCCATGCTAGTCCTCTTTGTTTCCCTGCTGCCTCTTGCTCTTTAAAGATAACCCAAAGTCCACTTGTTAATGGAAATATGACACCAAGCATCTCGGGCGTGTACATGTCACTGTGTGTCACAGTGACTTGTACATTTTAGCAAATGTCTCGGAAACAGACGTGCATATTCTACCGTGTATTTTGGTAACAGATGTGTAGATGTCACTGTGTGTCTTCGTAACAGATGTTTACATTCCAGCGTGTGTCAGTAACAGACATGTGCGTGTTGCGGTGTGTCTCAATATCAGACATGAGCCCATGTGTATCAGTACCAGATGTGTACATGTCACTGTGTGTCATAGTAACAGGCGTGTCAATGTCCCTGTGTGTCTGGGTAACAGACGTGTAAATATCCCTGTGTGTCATAGTAACAGACGTGTACATGTCACTGTGTGTTGCGTGCCTGTCACGGTGTGTCTCGGTACCTCGTGAGTGGGACAGGCCGGCTGCTGCACGATCTGCAGGAGGGATTGGGCCAGGCGCTGGTTCTGGGCCCGGTTCTGGGGGTCCGTCAGGGCCTCCATCAGCGTGGAGCAGGTCAGGATCTGCAGCAGGGGCAGCACCAGGACAGGGGCCACCAGCGGGGGCGCCTCCACGTCGGGGGGGACCACCTGCGAGGCTGGACACATTCGGCAGCCGTGAGCGAGGGTCCCGCTCTGATCAGAGCACCTGAGTGACAGCGGACAGGGCGAGGGGGTGAGGCCATACCCAGCGTGAGGAGAGCCGTGGTCTGAGACGAGGGAGCCTTCAGCAGCAGCAGGCTAATTCCCACAATCACCTGCTCCAAGGGAAACTCCTGCAGCACCAACACAGACATTAAACACTCAGGATGACAAGGGCACGCATTAACTCTTTGAGCGGGCACAGATGCATCCTGACAACCGCCGCAGGGCACGTGCGTCTGACAAGGACCTTCAGCGTGGGATAATGCGCCTCTTTGAAGAGGGGAGGCCCAGACAGCCTGGTGCCTTTGTAGTCCACGGCGTATCCAGGTATTATGGGCTGTCAGAGAGCTCTCAGACGCATGCCGGTAACGGAGGTCTCAGCTCAGGAGGGAGGACGGCGCAGCGCACGGGCTTTCAGCGCTTTTACACTGATTACATCTCCCCGGGAAAAACAGAGCGTCGCCTCATTGATTTTCTCAGGACGGGCGGCTGGCTGAGCTCAGGACCGAGCCCCAATGGAAACCGAGACAATGCGAGAACAACACAGACACGCAAAAAACAAGGGGGCAGAATACCTGACGAGGGGACAGCCAGGTGCCCCAAGTGGGTTTTAAGAGAAGGGCTACGCTTTGAGGCAATCAGAAAATCAATACCTGTGCGTTGTATCAGCTGCGGAAAAAAATACGTCAGTTTTGTGCCCTTGGAAAATAAAAGCAGAAAGCAAAGAAGGCCAAACATTGACATTTTCTCCTTCCATTAATACCAGAGAATAGCTCGTTTATGGATCCTTTTGGTCCACCTACAGGTATGAGACCATTCAAAATGTCACCGCCCTCATCAAGTGACAGGCCGCCGACAGCCTAAACTGCTGAAGTTTTCTTCCAAAAATTTCAACAGTATTACATTCATATTCAACAGACCATTCTAAGCAAAACAATATTATGCAAATCACACAAAGGATAACCAGGATAATGCTGTTCAGATGTGATTTAACCCTGAAAAGGCAGAGCTCAGCACAAATGAAAACGGAGCTGTTACACGGTAAGAGAGAACTAGGTAATCCCCTGTGTATTGCCTCCATCTTCCAGTGTGTCCTTGCTGGTACTCTCTGCTCACACCGGGACACAAGAAGCTCTTTATACCATAGAAGTGAGAATACCCCCACAATGCTGCTGCAGTTCTCCCAGGTGAAAGCCTTATTAAACAGAGAAATCAAACATTTGGACCATGGGGGTTTTCATCAGGTTGACACATTTTCGCTTGGGATCAGCGCAGCATCATGCGGGTATGACTCGTTTCTATAGTACGTCGCTTCCCAGCACCTGTGGCATTCTGTGGAGGGAATGTGTTCTTATTTTCTTCTTATTTTAGCAATTTTAGCAAATCCATGGCACATTCCTGTTGGCCAAGCCCTCTTCTCCCAACTCCCTGCATCCGATTCGCCAACGCAGCTTTTACATCTCGGAGGCCCATCGGAAGCGCCCCACCCTCCGGGGTCCCCGTGGCGACTCACCTGGGAGGCGGAGCCAGCGGAGGAGGAGGGAAGGAGCCGCTGGAGGAGGTGGAGGAGCGGGCCGCACTCTCCGCTGATCTCCAGGCTGATCTGACAGGCGCAGAGTAGCTGCAGGATCAGCTGCGCCTGCTCCCCCGCCCCGCACCCCCCGCCCAGCAGCAGGGCCTCCACAAACTGCCCCAGCTCCAGCACCGCCGTCACACTGTCCACCTGGAGCCGGGGGCGAGAGCCAAACCCAGCGCTCAGCACACACCCTCATACACTCTACAGTGTTACTACATTAGGGAATAGCCCAAGTCCACTGTGTTTCCTGGTATATATCAATATGTATAACCCCACTGTATGGTGCTACTGTGCTGGCCTTACATAAGGTACAGGTCTGAAGAGTTATGCTGTCATAATATCTGTATAATTACCTTTACCTGTATTATCTGACCTTAATTATCCACCTCTACGAGAAACATCACCTACCCACAAAGTACATCTTGGTCTCCCTTAGTGCACATGCGTGTGTGTGTGTGTGTGTGTGTGTGTGTTAAGGAGAGTGAGATCAGCAGTGAAACAGAGAGACATTGAAAAGGAGAGAGATTAGCACTGAAAGAGAGAGAGACACTGAGGAGATCAGCACTGAGAGAGCCAGGCTTGGAGAGCGTACCTGCATGTGTGGGACCAGCTCACAGAGACAGCGCAGCAGGCTGAGCCGGGCCTGGCCCATGCCCGTGCCCGCCCCCTCGCCCCGCCCCCCCGGCGGGGGCAGAAGCACCCTCAGCAGGCTCTGCCTCAGGAGGGCGTGGTCCGGCAGACGCTGGGGCTCGCAGTACAGGTACCGCAGGAACGGAGCCAGCACCGAAATGTAGGCCGGCTCATCCCTACAGCGCGCAAGGGAAAAAAAAAAAAAGTCCCTTAGCACCGTGTGCTCGGTCTACATTTCAAATATGCCACATCCTTTTTAAACATTTATGCCTCTGCCAACACAGAGGCCCTCGCTGTGGAGCGAAAGTGGGGAGATTCATCTTACGAAGGCATACATATTTAATACGCTATCGATAAATGTTGCGCTTCAGAAGGAGAGGGACTACGGTAAACATAGTGCAGTCTTTAATCACCGAGCCGAGGTGCTCATTAACGGTCTCCGTTTCCACGCGCGGCTCGGCGACCATTTCAGCGTCGCCCCCTCGTATGGTTTTATCTGCTGGTCCGAGACTCTGGCAGGAGGGCTCACCTGTCCACCGCCTGCTTGATGAGGTCATCGATCTCCCCGAGCAGAGCGGGCCAGCAGTCCGGTCGGTTCTCCAGCACTGTGATATATGGGTGCGGGGGGTTCCTGAAACACACATAAAGCACACACACAAGTGGATAAGTGCACGTGCATAAGTGTACAAGCGTACACACAGACACACACACACACACACACACACACACACACAGACAGACGCACACACATTCACACGCAAACACACACAGAAAACAATGTTTACTCAGGATATAACAGATTTAGCCAAAGTACCCAATAATATACACAACGTTATCATTCAAGTTCAAATGTTATTTCAAGTAACAACATTATTAATATATGTGCGACCTAAATTATGGATAAGAATTACTGTAACACATCTGCACAGTTTTTGTATGCAAAGCAACAAATGTCAGACATTCACAGATCCAGCTGACGGGGCTAACACATGCACAGGTCAACTCTGTGGAGTGTTAGGAGAGCAAAGGCCGATCAGACAGACGGTCCCGTGGGGCAGAACAGGTGGTCTGTATAAGGCAGGTGTCCAGTGATACGCCCGTGAGTCAGAGAAAGGTCGTCTGGTCACGCTCTCACATTGTCAGAGGGATCAACACCCCCCACAAATCTGGAGATGAGGTGCGACTCGCCGTTCGGCTTGGAAAAGTCCGCTGCGTGGTGCCTTGACCAGCATACAATACGAGCAGGACCTTGACAGAATCTCGACCCGCAGAACTTGCACATTTCCACCTGCAGCTACATCACAGCGGAGACGCCCCCTCGGCGACGCCAAGAGGGCTCCCAGACATTCTAGAACAAAGGCGCCGCAACAATAACCTTTGACTCCCAGTCATTCCAGAGCCCCTCTCAACAACAAAGTCACTGTCAAGCCTTACAAATGACGCCACCCGCTGTCCTTGTAACTGGATACTGTGCAATGAGACAGTGACGCGGTGTGAAAACACAGCGCCCCCTGAACCCCTAACCCCCCACCCCCACCCCTCTGACGCCCTGGCACTCCTCTTCCACTCTGCCTTTCCCAGCAACCTTCGGTAGCATCTACTCTGGCACCTGGCAACCATGCCCAGCCTGCCGTCTGGCCCGATGCCCACTAGGACACAGAAGAGCTCCTCCTCAGCTAGGAGACGATACACTGAGGGAACTGGACCCAAGGGGACCTGTGGTGTTCTAGTTCGGCAAGGTTTTCCATTAAGGGAAGTGGGCCCAGGGGATCTGAGGAGTTCTGGTTCTGCATGGTTTTCCACTGGGTGAAGTGGACCACAGGGGGCATGCGGTGTTCCGTATCTATAGTTTTCTACTGTTTCCTGTCGGCTACATCAGGAACCCAGCAACGTGCGCTTGGATAAAGGTCCTTACTAACCGCAAATGTTACAAATGCCGCCAGGCTCAGCCGATTGAGCTGCGCAACCTGTTACAGACCGCTGGCGGATAGCACACAACAGTCTGCGAGGCAAACAGCTGTTGATGAAAAATCCACTCCAAGGCTGATTAAATCAGATTGTCTTGTATCTGATTCATTATCTTCAGTGCGCTGAAATACGTGCCCATGCCTTGCTAGAATCAAAAACCTCAAATTCTAATCATAGCAAAAACTGAACAGTGTTGCTTTCATCAATCATTTAATAAACCCTCAGATTCTGCATTCTGCTTGCTTAGTCATTTGGCTCAGCCTGAACATTGTTTTGCTTACAAGGAAAGCAGACATCAGGCAAAAAAAAAAAGAATGGAAAAAAAATGGCATTTTTTGACACTTGGGGCAAACATTTCAAACAATGGAGGTATGAATTTTTTAAGGACTCCCTCTTATTTCCCTTCCTCCTTGGCATTTCGGCTGTTCAACACCTCAATGAGACGGTGTGGGGTGTAGTAAACAATGTTGTGGTTTTCAGCGACGCAGTTGTGCCGTGCTTACCTCTGTGCACAGAGCAGCTGCAGGCCAAACAAAGGTGCTGCTGGTTAAAGACATCCCACGTCTCCAATTATAGGAAACAGGGATGACACCCGAAGCAGGAGAAGTAGAAGCTTTGCACTTCTGCCAGTTCGGCAGGCCAGTGCTGATCATTAATACCTGTCTCTCTCAATTAAAAGCAGTTTGTTGTTCTGTCTATACAGTTTGTACAGCTCGTTAGATTGCTAAACAGACATGTCACAAATATATGTTTCCAATATAAAAACAGGGTTCAGATAAAATGAGAAAAGCAAACCTTTACTGAAAAACAGCAGATTCAGCTGAACATTTTATCTGTGTTAAAAAAGGCTGGACTGGCAGAGCAGACGGCCGTCTGGCGGTAATCACCCCCATCATGTCTGAGCCCCCACTCCAGCCTTTCAGCGGTGGAATCTCAGGTGGAGTGGTCTCGCCCACCTGCAGTCCGTCACTCACACAGACAAAGCCAGGTCTCCACAATCTGACTCACCATCTCTCCTCCCTTCTCTCCCCCTTTCTCTCGGTCTCTCTCTCTCCCTTTGTCTGTCTGTCCCCCCCCCCCCCCTTTCCTTAGCCCTCTGTCTTTGTCTTTGTCTATGTCTATCTCTCCCTCCCTTCCTTTCTCTTCCTCCTTCTCTCCCCCTTCCTCTCTTTCTCCTTTCTTCTCCCTCCCCCCTTCCTCTCTACCTCCTTTCCTCTCTCTCTGCCTGCCTGTTTCCCTCCGTCTCTCCCTCTCTCTCTCTTCCTCTCTCTACCTCTCTGTCTCCCTCCCTCTCTCCCCCTCCCTCTCTACCTCCTTCTCTCCCTCTCTCTCTTCCTCTCTCTACCTCTCTGTCTCCCTCCCTCCCTCTCTCTCTCTCTGGCCCTCAGCCCTTGAGTGTCCCCCTGTGTGAGTCCATTAGGCCTGGCTGTCCAACATAAACCCCATCACCTGCTCTCAGAAACACACCAGAGATCAGCGGGGGACTGAGGAGCGGCCCTTGCTCTAGACACACTTCGAACCATTTGGGGGGGGGTGCACACCCCTGGCAAAACACACACACCTGCCTGGGGTGTCTGCAGGTTAAGACAACTCTCAACCGGACATCATCTCCCATGAGAACAACGATGTCAAACTTTTTTCTTTCCCCCACACAGACAGAATTGTTAGCTTGTTCTGAGCGTCTTTCCCAGCGTTGCTTACTTCACACCAACTTAGACGTGCAACGAAAGCAAAACAGGAATCTAATGCATGAGGCACTCTTATATGCATGATGCCTATTCCTGGAACGAGAAAAGGCAGGTTTCATTAATGCGCACACACATTCTACAATGATACGGAACGAGGGCAGATAGAAATTCTATCATTCCCCATCAAAGGAAGCACACTCTGCCCACACAGAATGCATTGGCAGCCTGGCACAAACAAAGCTGGCACCTTCACCAACACTGCCAGCAGAGGGGAAATCCCTCTCTCCTTTTAGACCTATTCTCTCCACATTCCCTTCCTCATTCAAATCACACCATATTTACAGTTGCGCCTTATTCTGAACAACAAGGGCCTGAATTTCCACGCGTTCAGACTTTGCGTTGACGCTGAGGTCCAGCTGAAGCGTCTCTCTCCCTCTCAGGAGGAAGAGGTTAAAAAGAAAAAGGGAGGTAAGAGGATCAGACGGGGGCCACCCCTCCACCCTCATGCTGGGCGTTAAAATGGCTTACTGTCAGGGCAGCAGATTGCGCGGGCCAGCGGTGGGCAGCCCGCTACAATGGGCACCGACGGGCATCCCCGCCATTAATCCAGGAGCGCTTACAGTAACCCAGCGGTGTCAGAGCGGCGCACCAATCACGCGCCGCGCCCGACTCGACCCGCCGGCGCCGCCCGGCCGCCTGTCGGCCATTCATCTTCCCTGCGGGAGACGGAGAGGCCGGGCCCCCGCCTTTTCATTAGTCTTACTGTAATTGATTCAGGAGGCCGCTGCCGAAGGTCGACATGAGAGCCTCACAGGGAGAGGGATGGGGGGGGGATGGTTTAGACTCGCTCGCCACCGTCTGAGGAATTAATACGTTCATGCCCTCGAAGCCATGGACGGGGTCCCGAGCGGCGGCCGGCGGACCTGCACCCCCCCCCCGGCAAAAGCCGGCCTCCGCGACACCCCAACTATGATCACCACCCCACCCACTGCCAGGACAAGCGCAGTCTACGGAGTGGTGCTTAACCTTCCCTTCACCTTCACCTCTGGCAAAATCTCCAAACCCCAGGGCCCTCTGATTTGATTTAACGCCTGACTCCTTAACAGCACCTTGTTTTTGGGGGCACAGAGCGGCGATTAAGGGCCGAGTGTAACGGGGGAGACAGGTTCCTTGGCCCCACGCTCAGCATTGCACCCCCCCCCCCTTCTGCCCCCTGTGACACAGCTGTGACCTCCAATCAACCAGCACGGGGTCCAATCAGTCAGAGGTCTTTGTGGGGCGTCCAGCCACCGAAGGGAGCCGTCTCTCAACCCCTCACTGCGAAATTAAATCAAAGCGTTGCTTTTATCACCCATCAGCGATGACTGATACCCGAGAATTAGCCAAATAAGCCATTTATCACCATTAATAAGATGACCCCCTGCTGTCCACATGGACCCAATCATATGGAGGGGTCCTTTTCGGAGGGGATAACTCACTTAGCCCTGGTCCTCACAGATTTAAACCACGGTGAGGCAATGGGTCTGGGTTTCACCCACCCCGGCCACGCTGAATCAACAAGAAATTGATGGGGAAAAAAAGCAGGAAAAACTGCACCTGCAATGTATTTAAGAACTGAATTCATAGTGTTTCTGTGACGTCAGCCTGCTAAATGCACAGGGTTTTTGGGTTTTTTTTCCATTAAAAAACTTTTAGTTTTTAATTAGAGTTTTAAAATAAAGGCTTTTATAAACTGCTCCATTCTAATTTGTTTTCATTTTCAAGGTCAGACTTAAAAATGTAGGCTAAAATAAAAAGTAAATTTGGCCATAAAATTCTGTAGGCTAAAAGAAAAGGCAAACACGGTGCAAACAAAAACTAAATAATAAAAACATGCAAATGCATTTTATTTGTTTCCTTATTATGAGTACCTGTCGGCACTTCGAGCTGCAGCGCTACACAGACCATGGCCGTTCCTTGACAATGCTCACCCATGGATGATGATATGATTCAATACTGCACCCCTGTCTTCTGCTCCCTAAGATTCTCTGAAATATGACATCTTTTCCATTTCACTACATGAAAAGTGCTTATCTGACATTTCTTACAGCAAAGCAAAAGAGAGAACTCTATCTCCTGTACTGAGTATAAAGTACACCACCAGAGACTAGGTGTAACCAAGATAATATAGAAACCCGAGATATATAGTAGTCACATCTTCTACTCATGTGTAAATACTACTAAATGTCTTTGCTACTACCAGTCTATTAATGTCATGAGCACCAAGAGGCCTTCCATGATGTGCTCAACCAACCTGATAGGCTTATCTGTGCTATGTGATCCATGTCATTATTGTTTATTAGTTGTCTGGGAGAGAGACATGACTTCAGATGAACTCACCTGATAAGAATAAAGACAGATGCATAGGCAGGTACTCATCTGATAGAATAAGCAGAGGTGAGGCACCAGCAGGTATTCACCGTATAGAACAAGCACAGGCAGGTACTTACCTGATAGAATATGCACAGGTGAAGCACAGGCAGGTACTCACCTGATAGAATATGCACAGGTGAAGCACAGGCAGGTACTCACCTGATAGAATATGCACAGGTGAAGCACAGGCAGGTACTCACCTGATAGAACATGCACAGGTGAAGCACAGGTAGTCACTCACCTGATAGAGTAGGGACAGGTGAAGGCCGCCCCTCTGTCTTTGTGCTCCTGGCTCACGTGGATCTGCAACAGTTTCCCCAGCACCTTTATCAGCCCCTGCACGTTCCTGTCGAGAGTGGAGACACTGCCTTTAACACAGGTACAGCGAAAGCACACTCAGAGCGCACTGCCTACCGCACAGCCCACAGACCCGCACCCCGCCGACTCTCACTCTTCACACTGCACCGAGCCTCCTCGAGCCTGCTATCCTGTTATTACTCTTACCAACCTTTACCAAATGCAAATGGGGGGGGGGGGGGGCTTCCATCTGAGCCGCCTGGAGACTGACAGAGCCGCCGCGCCATCAGTCACCAGCAGGCAGGGAGACGTGAAGGCAAGGAAAGAGAAGCATTTTTGTTTCTTTTTTTCCCCCCCTCTCTAAAAGTGACAGCATTGTGGCATCCTCACAAAGACATCATTTCAGCATGGGGGGGGGGGGGGGGGCAGACATTAATATTCGTCATTGTGTTCCGCGCAGAACGAGGGGTAGGATGTCACCCGCCCGCGACGCCGTCGCTGGGTCTCCCGCCACTTCTGAGATAAGCTGATGGAGGGAGGTGGGAGAGCGGCGTCAGTCAGCCGCTTGACAAACAAAAGTAGGTCAGCGTTCATATCTAGTCATATTCCAGTGTCTCCCCCTGCAACGACGCGCCGGAGTTTCAGCTAGAGACTGAGTCCTGAACGCTCACAGCCAGCAGCGGGGAAGAGCTTTGTGATGAAGGTCCTGCTTCCTCCTTTATCTGACATCTTAACAAAAAAAAAAATACAAAACCAGACACAGGGACATTCACCTCATATCCCAGAAGCCATTGTGTACTTGGGTTTTTCTAGATTGATACCACAGTTGTAATAATTTCGTGATATATTGTTTGCAGTACTCAGGGTGGATGAAAGGATCCCATTTAAAATGGGACCAACCACTATTCACCAAAAATATGTAAACATAATTTCTAAAACATGCAAATGTTTTTGTTCATTCATATTGGGGACGCATTTAGTACACACATAGTTCAACATAGCCCCTGCGCTCACCTGTTGCCCCATGACCTGAGTGTCTTAACACTGCTTACAATTCAGTACGTTCACAAATGACCTTTCTATTGTATCAGCTGTATCATATCAGCACACTGAGGCTGCCATAGAAAACATTTAGTCAGAAAATGGTTTGCCCTCAATGTAAAACTGAACCAGTATTCATCAGAAAACACTGAAATGGAAGCAAGGATCCAGATGAAAGCCGGCCGTCTTGCTCTTGACAGAACCTCACATTTCCAGGCGATTAAGTAACAGTGCATGTGTGATGTTCACTTCTGAAAATACGGTCAGCAGACAAACCAAGCTACTTCCTGAGCAAGCTTCAGGACCGTTGCTATGAGGCTGGGATTGTGTGAGCGTCAGAAACAGAGGGGTGCTTACGGCAGCATCCTCCGCTCACATCTGAGCATCCGTGAAAGCGGATGGAAGAGCGGCCCCATCACACGGCAACGCGCTTCCACCCGGCGTCTCCATAACAACAACAACAAAACCGCCTGAGTGAAGGGGGCTGCCCGTGTTCTACTTCTCCGAGCCAATGGCAGCGGAGGAAGAGCCTACCGTGTCCCGCTCACTGGGGGGGGGGGGGGGCGAGGAGAAGGGGATCAGGCAGGATCTGAGAGGCTGCGCCTCCACCCCCCCCCCAACAAGGTGTAGTGCCGAGCCGCGGCTCCAGCTCGTTATAAATCAATTATGCGTGGCGGTGTGGGCCGAGCCTGCTTTTAATCTCCTCCCTATCATGCGCCCCGCTGCCCGGGCCCAGGGCCCTCTCCCACACTCCCTTTTTTGGGTCCGCGATTATATTTAACCGAGGAGCGCATCCTCACCGCCAGCAAGCCTGGCAAGCTGCCCGCGTTTTCATGTTAACACTTCAGCCGCCCGGCCAGAGTTCTGTGTGCTTGAGTGCATTTCATCAACCGACACAAGTTTATGCTTCATTATTACACCATTACATTGATACATTATTGACATTTAGCAGACGCTCTTACCCAGGGCGACTTACATAAGCTAATTATTATTATTTTTTTTACATGTTATGCACTTATACAGCTGGATATTTACTGATGCAATTCTGGGTTAAGTACTTTGCCTATGGGTACAGCAGCAAAGAAGGGAACCGGCAACCTTTTGGTTACGAGTCCTGCTCCTTAGCACTACGCTACGCTGCCGTCCTGGTGCTTTCTGTGGCACTGACAGAAATCAGACAGAAGTGCCGAACGCCTGTGTGAAGAACTGAAGTGCGCATACCGAAACGCACGTGAGCTGCAGCGTGGCCGAGCTGGCCCCTTCATCACCGGCACAAATGACAGCCCGCGCTGTAGCTGTGAGGAGACGGCTTTCCTGGGAGCGGAGACGAAAAGCGCCGGGACCCGCAGCCATAGGGGCAGGGGCATAACGAGCGCCTCGTTAACGGCCCGATGTGAGCCATGCGGCAGAAAACGGGCGAGGAGGCTAGCCGGGCGGCGGGTAAACAGGGCCCCGCGGCGACCTCAGGGGACGAGAGCGACGGCAGGATCCAGAGCGTTACCCTGGCAGGAGCCGCGGAAACCTGCAGCTGGCCGCCAGGGTCGCCCCGCTGGCTAATTGGCGGCGGCATCAAGGAGGTGTCAAGGAGGCGGCGGGAAACGCAGCCGCTGAGCGTGCCCACACCAACGCAGTCTTTTATTAGAGCCACCTTCCTGCCTGCAGCACAGCAACCTTTCCGGAATAATGCCCACATATTTGAAAAATCACTGCAGAGGCTCAGATCCTGACCAGCCATCGCATTATTTATTTAACTATGAAATAACCACATTTCCTCGAAAATCATGGCAGCAAATTACTGAACTGTGTTAATTTTTTGTGGTAATTAGCTTGCCACTCTGCTTTTGAGGCGTGTGAGTAAAATTATATCAATCCTCAGCATATGCCGCTGCTCCAGGGATGTGGTGCACGGCATAGAGAGGGATACGCCAGTGCACGCTCAAACAGAGTCTGCTTCACTGGCTCCTTCTCCGGTTCCTCTCTGTGTTACCCTACACACCAATCCCCAATCTTTCAGACCCTTTGCCTTGATAATATCAGAGCGGTCCAGCGGAGGGGTGGGAAGAGGTACTGAGCTTTCTGTTCTGACACCAGCGGCGAGCTGGTCTGCTCCGGGACACTCCTGTGAAACGGGGGCAGTCTCCCCGCGCCGTTGGAATAAACATTAAAAGACGGTGATTTAAAGCAGACGGCTCCGGCTGTCGGGCTTCTGAGAGCAACGCCTGCATATGCATTTCAGATCCGTTTTATCAGTCATCTCCTCTCACAGAAGGGAAGCAGTGAGCGCTGGCCTAATTTACACTCCTCTGCTTTAACCGCAAACAACAAACCTGTGAGTGAGACTGAGGATTGCAGGCTGAAAAACCGCAAAAGCACAGCAGTCACCGGACCCCTCTGTAAAGTCTGTCAGCTAATCCGTTTTTAAAAGTAGGTTACTTGTATCGTTCTTCTGAGGAGTACCCTTCCACAACCGCTCCTCGTGACACAAGGTCAAGATAAGAATATTGAACCGGCCATAATATCCTGTTGCTCCATTAGTCTTGCTGCTGGAGCTCTCTGACTGCAAGCACTTATCTCACACACGAGAAAGATCTTTAACACATGATATTACACCCCACTCCACCTGTCAATACATGGCTATTTGTCATGTTAAATATTTAAGGTGGCGTTCGAAGAATTCATTGTAACAACGAGGACGTGAACACAGAACAGCCATCTGTCTTCTCCAAACATGTCAAACACGTTTTTACAGCACTGCTACGGAAATCATTTCGTAAAATTAAGATTGACGTGGTACGCAATTGAAATGTATGGATATAGATTGATTCACTTAGTTCCCCGATTCATCAAATCCACTTTTGACAATTACCTTACAGCCTTGGCAGCGGCATCTGACTGGACATCTCCTAGGGAGCTACAGCTCGGTGGAAAACCACTGCAGGTTATTAGAAAGGACATTACCTCCTAACAGGAAGCTGATAATGGCTTACATGACTTTCAGAGTTCTTTCCTGCTGTGACAGCCATTACCTCAGCAGGATCAATAGCTGAAAGTCAGCAGCCTTATAAGGGCAATCTGTCCTCTCAGTTGATAATCAGATCATCCACTTAAGGGGGGCGAACCAATACCGTCACAACAATATACGGTCACAGGCTTGCGGTGATTAAAACGCCGCTTCAGCCCAAAAATAAAGCAATCAATTAAACTGGCACGAGTGCTGCAGGCAGGTGAGAGACAGCATGAGCGGAGGCCGCTGTGCGTGGGTGAGCGTTTCCGTTCTGTTCTCTCCAACAGTGAGTGTGGAAGGCAGTACCTGCCACAGGTGAGAGCAGAGCACAGTACCTGCCACAGGTGACAGCAGAGCACAGTACCTGCCACAGGTGAGAGCAGAGCACAGTACCTGCCACAGGTGACAGCAGAGCACAGTACCTGCCACAGGTGAGAGCAGAGGGCAGTACCTGGAACAGGTGAGAGCAGAGCACAGTACCTGGAACAGGTGAGAGCAGAGCACAGTACCTGCCACAGGTGAGAGCAGAGCACAGTACCTGCCACAGGTGAGAGCAGAGCACAGTACCTGCCACAGGTGAGAGCAGAGGGCAGTACCTGGAACAGGTGAGAGCAGAGCACAGTACCTGGAACAGGTGAGAGCAGAGCACAGTACCTGCCACAGGTGAGAGCAGAGCACAGTACCTGCCACAGGTGAGAGCAGAGCACAGTACCTGCCACAGGTGAGAGCAGAGCGCAGTACCTGCCACAGTACCTGCCACAGGTGAGAGCAGAGCACAGTACCTGCCACAGGTGAGAGCAGAGGGCAGTACCTGCCACAGGTGAGAGCAGAGGGCAGTACCTGCCACAGGTGAGAGCAGAGGGCAGTACCTGCCACAGGTGAGAGCAGAGCACAGTACCTGCCACAGGTGAGAGCAGAGCACAGTACCTGCCACAGGTGAGAGCAGAGCACAGTACCTGCCACAGGTGAGAGCAGAGCACAGTACCTGCCACAGTACCTGCCACAGGTGAGAGCAGAGCACAGTACCTGCCACAGTACCTGCCACAGGTGAGAGCAGAGCACAGTACCTGCCACAGTACCTGCCACAGGTGAGAGCAGAGCACAGTACCTGCCACAGGTGAGAGCAGAGCGCAGTACCTGCCACAGTACCTGCCACAGGTGAGAGCAGAGCACAGTACCTGCCACAGGTGACAGCAGAATATAATTACTGGTACAGGTGAATATGGAAGGCAGTACCTGCCACAGGTGAGAGCAGAGGGCAGTACCTGGCGGAGGGAACGAGGTTCAGGATGCTGTTGATCACATACTGCAGGTCGGCATGGCCCTGCTCCACCAGCAGCACCAGGGCATCGCAGCAAGCCGACCTCACCACTGCCACATCACTGCTGCACTGCTCCCACAGGGCCTCCAGCGCCGGGTTCTGCAGCACACACAGACATTACATCACATTACACGCTCCTAACCGAACTTCAGCACAAAACAACAGAGGCGCACCCACTCACACTGAATGTGTCAGACCAGGCAAACAACACTCCCAGACCAGTGAGTGTGAGCATCACACAGTTCAAGCTGAACATACAAGACTGTCCTACTCTGCGCGCACACACATACACACGCGCGCACACACACACACACACACACACACACACACACACACACACACACACACACACACACACACAATGCATTACTGTCCTACTGTGCACACACACACACACACACACACACAAAATGCATAACCGTGCTACTGCCCCACCTCTGAAACACACATACCTGTCCTACCACCCCACCTCTGAAAAGCACATATGCACACAAACTTATCCTACTGTCCTGTCTCAAAACACACACACACACACACACACACACACACACACACTCATTAATGCCATACTGCTCCTAGTGCCACTCCTATAGCGTACAGCTCTAAGCATCAGGGATAACTGGGCACATCACAATAAACCAGAGGAAACCCAGAAAACATATCTCTAAAGTGTAACACTTTTAAAAACTCAAACTAAAGATAGGATGTTAATGTTTTCCCATTTAAAAAAGGTATAAGACAAAATAAACTGAGTAATGATTGGGCTAAGTGGAGGCTAGAGCAAACACCAGCTGTTCAAAATTTCAGTTTCATAAACCTGTTGTGAAAGTAGGTACAGTTCTCACGCTCAAGCGTGCAATTCAAAAGACTCGATCTAGTGGTGAGACTGGATGAATTAACGCATCAATACTTTGAAAAACATTATTATTTTTTTTACTTGAAACCACTGTCAGATTCACTCATTCCGCAGGACCTCGCCAGCTTGAGGGGGTCTGATGGCACTGAGGTGACCTGCCCAGCAGCGTAATGGGGGACATAGTGAACACCCACCTGATTGGAGGACTGGGCAATCTTCTCATTGTGCTGTCTCTCTTTCAGCACGCTGGCCACCAGGCTTCTCACCGCCTGCCAGCGCAAACAGAGCACACTGTTACCCCCCCACCGCCCCGCCGCCCCGCCCCGGCTCGAAAGAGCTGCTGGAGCACAATTCCGCACAATTACTCCACACGCTCCCTACCTGCGCCTGCACCAGGGCGTTCGGAAACTCCAATCTTTTCTTCAGGCTGTCAGACATCTCCGCCGGTCATTGCGGGCTGGAGCCGGGCTGTGGGGGGGGGTGAGATTGGAGACAGGGATGAGCACAACAGGCAGGGCGACCATTGTGTTGCTGTGTAATGGGCTCCTATCCGCAGAGCAGCAAGCCGGCAGTCATTCAGTGCTGCCAGGTGGGCCATTTCTAACGGCGTTTTGTGAGGCTGCACATTTGGGTTTTTCTTTTTGTTGTTTTTTTTTTTTTTTTTTTCTTTTTTTCCAGCCAGTAATTGCAGTCGGTCTGATTTTGACCATTCCTCCATCCAATCTATAAACGTTTCAAAAACTACAAGAACGCAATAAGGTCCCAAGCAAAAAAAAAAAAATCTACATGGAGTGCTAATGACTACAGCTAAAAACCTATTTGAAACACGGCAACTGCAAACTGCTGCAAAACCCCACAGCCAAGTCTTATCATAACAACCAGGCGCTATTATAACAAACTAGGCCCCCATGCAGTCTCCAACACAGAACCTGCTCAAGGTAGCTTCATTGTCCTGAAAGCCAATAGCAGTTGCTGAGCTGTGTGACTGGAACGTGAGCATAAACACTGGCAACAAAGAGATGAGCCGTCATTGTTCTCCTCTGTCAAAACCGGCTGCCAGCTCATGTGACCTCTATTTTTGGCTGGCAGGTGATGCTGCAGCCCCAGAAGATGGAACGCAGTGGAGCATGCGCGTAAAAGCGCGCCGTGGCCCCAAAACCTGACGGAGCCGCAGACGCTGTCCGGCGCCATGTTGAAAACAGCCTGCGCCAGGAGCTCTGGGCTTCGCCGTCAAAGACCGCAGCACTGACCCGAACACCCCCATTTTCGATCTCCAAGCCATCAGAATGACGCATAGACACTGGTTTTATAGCTGAAATACAGCCTAAGACCTTACCACCTTTGTTCTTAAGATGGTATGAAGTGGAGGAAAAACATACCATCTGGCACAAATAAGCATGACTCACATGTTATTATTTGTACATTTTTAAGATAATTGATAGTTGCCATGCACTCGGAGGTTAATCGCTCACACTGCCACAGTAGATAAGCATGATGCTCTTTCAAGGAGCACTGTGTACTCATGTTATAGCATGTTTGTGTTTCCACAACAACATTAGGCCTACTATACTTTCTAAGACAAGGTAATTTACATCTTACTTTTTTTTTATTACAGTCATTTAGCAGACACTCCAAACCGACTTACAAAGTGCTTCTGGTGAAGTGGCATGAAAAGTTATACAAGAGGGATACTACAAAATTGTATGTCCATCAGCGCCCAACACAATGCTGTGACTTCAAGCACAATGCAGTATACCTCACAGTAGGATTACACCGTTCCAAACGGAATATGACCACATACCCTGTGACAGAACTACCATATACAAAATTACACATAAGGCGAATAAGAGATCACAACACTCTATGTTATGTAAGTGATGAAATATGATAACTGGCTGTTAGATACTGTCAAGTATCATGCATATGTCCCAAAATGTGACAATTGACTGGAACTTTTATAAACATATTGTATATCATTTTAGGAGGTTGGGGGAGGACTTCTCTATGAATTATGGCTACATGAATGAAAAAGAGATTCAGTTATGCATCCAAGATCTTTTTGGGTCCTGAAATTTCACATACTAATGCTCTTCAAACAGCCACAATGGTGATCTTAAAATATAGGAAAATATAATATTTGTAAAATCTAACCCTGCCAGATAGAGCTACTTGTGGTCTGGCAAAATGTTTATTCAGAACCCAGAAGAGCATTCAAATGAAACAAATAACAACAAATGATCTTTAAAGGGAGATGATGATGATGATGATCAAGAAGATGGTGACATGTTATCACAACATCCCCACTTGAATTCAGGTCACTGAGGACACAGCAGAGGTAACATGGATAGGCCTATACGCTATGTGTCACTGGACCCGCCTTTTCGACTCATTATCTTTCCTGCACACGCAGTGGGATCGGCTGTGGGTGGGAGATCAATACCACTGATTGCTCAGAGTGGTTGCCACCCCTGTCTGTCAAAAGCTATCATCACTGCATGGTCTGTTTCAAAGTCGATATGCTAAAACCAGTCATGCTGCCCAGTTTTGTCCCTGTTGTCAATAGAATTACGTAAGAATCTTACAGCAATATCACGCTGCTGTACACTTCTTAAACATCAAGATTCGGGTTCCTGACAAAAAGATCAATTCACCCCAAAGCCACCAAAAGAGCCAAAGTCTCACCAGTACTGCCAGGACACAGTTACCCCTCCATCTACTGGAGTCTCATTTACCCGCACATGGCCTTGATCCAGACTGCTTAGAATGGCATCGTCGTTCACTGTGTTCAGGTGACACAGACCCCCGTGGGAGACAGAAAGCAACCCAGCGTACTGATGACTGACAGAACCACATCAAAACCACCTCCAAGGGGCAGGACCTGCCGCAGTCTGGCATGAACATCACCATCACAGGCCCGGAAAGAGAATCCACCGAGGTAATGATATCGGGCTGAAAGCTGACCTCCCCCCCCCCATACCAGCTGCAACATATCCTACCGCCACCGACAGCTGGCAAATCATTTGTACATAAATTAGATCTATTATTTAGGGGACACTTTCCCGTGCAGCATCAGACCAGAGTTCTGAATTCTGACTTTTACCTTCTCAGGTGTTCCCGGGTGTTGGGCTGAGCCGAACAGCTGCTGCAGGGCTGTGGCTGGCGGATTGCCAGTGCTGATTATTATGTGCTGGGTCACTCCAAACAGGGAACACGAGAGACAATATACCCACACCCCCCACCCCCACCCCCCTGCCAGAGCCGCCTGATAACAGACAGACCCCCCACACTACACCACGCTGTTCCACTGAAGCTACCTTTTAAACATGTCACCACTCTGACCGAGCACCACAGCCAACCTCCCTGACAAGAACAGCATCAAACCAGGTAAGAACATCAGCACTGTCTCTATGAAATATATCAGAGTGTTACATTTACTGTAAGGAGAATACAAGCAAATGGGCCCTCACTAATTCATTTAGTGCTCAGCAAAACAGTCAGTTATGAGGGAAACCTCAAAAATGTTCACTCATGTTAACAGGATTTCTTTCAGCATTCTGGATAGTGTGTTGTGTTTCGTGGTTGGTGCTTGGTACTGAACAATTAAAAAAGTAAAAGTAAAAAAAGTAATAATGGGTGTTTGAAAACTTTAATAAGACCTGTAAGTCACACATTAAAAATTAATTTGACATTTTAAAGGAGCTAGGTAGTGTTCTAAGTTGGATGTATGTGAGAATTAAACAAATGATACACTTTTTTGGACAGCAATAGATTTACAACGTCTCTTTCGATTTTAACATTCAAAATCCTGTTCGACACGACCCTCGTAGGAAGGGAATAGTTCACTCAAGCTTTTCTGTATGTGTTCACGGAGTATGTCTTTAATTAGGCCAACAACCAAGCTAGCTGTCTAAGTGTTTTAATACATATTTTCTGCGCTATCCTGTTAGCGACTCTCACCTCTGTTCTGCTATTACCTTCTTATTTCGGTTGTCTTCACAACTACGTAATGTAGCTTCTATTAAAAGGGGGAAAAACATCAAGCATCAATGCCGTCAGCAAAGCAGGTAAACGTTAAGTATTCCCGTGGCTTCTAGAATGCATTTACTTTCACACAGACAATGTAGCGAGCTCTGATATGCTAGCTCTGCATTGCGTGTGCAGACAATACAACATTGTTGTAACGTTAGTGATCACCTCTATGATAATCAGCTGTCAGTCCCAGCTAGCCAGCTATCATGAAAGGAAATGTACCATGTATGGTTGGTTTTTTATTATTTGTTTGATGTTTGTTTGTTTCGTGTCATTTTTGCTTTGGGTGGGGAGCATCGTAAACTAGCTATAGTTATACTAAGTATAGTTATGTAGCTACGTACATTGCAATCCCATGGCATTTTGCAGGGGCACCTTGTTAGCTAAGTAGCTACCTACCTGTGAACAATTAGTAGGCCCAATACGTACAATCCCTTTTGCATACCCAAGGTAAATAAGGACTGATTTAACCTACTATGTAACTTAGTTCCGTTAGCTATTACACCCTGTTACCTAGTTATCATCCTGGACTACCTTGTTAGCTATACGTGTGCCACATTAGCAAGATAGCTAGGTGCTCTATGACTTGCATTATCGTTACAATAATTTACAGTGTGAAATTCGGCTGATATACACTGACGACATGAATGCCGACAGATACTCGAAATATGGCCATAACAGACATATTTGTGAAACATAAAACTTAGCTGTACCTTTTCAGCGGCAACTGAACTTTACTGACAGACTCTTCCAGTCGCTCCCTTTCACTTGCGGTACTCAAAATTCGGCAAAATGCACGTGGATCTACGGCAACCCAGAAGGCTCATGCTGTACAAATGCATTTTCATACCGCACATTCAAGATCAACGATGCATGGAGTCCATAATGTGCATATATTCTCAGTTCATTGATTCTTAAATTCAGTTCGAAGATTCACTGATAAACTGATTAACTGACAAAAATAAAAAAGAATAAGGCTTTTGAAAAAACTTCTATTTCAGACATTTTCAAGCAAACGACTAACTGTAAATCAGTTGTTCAAATACTCACATAGCATACAATTGTTTCCCCTAATCTTTAGTGACTACAGCCTAAAAGCTGTCTTTTAAATGTGACCGCTTCTGTTAACAAATACATCTGGCACTGACATGCTCATCAGTAAACAGGTTTAAGCAGCATTCTGATAGAACTGTCAACACCTTTGAATCCAGAGCAAGCCCACCCTTGTAATCCTCTTTTCCTCATGACAATGGCAGACCTTAAGCGTCTACTTTTGTAGCGGTAACATGCCGCATTTAAATTTTGTTTTTAAGACTGAAAAAAAAAACTGTCTTTATGTTCCTCATCTCCAGTCCCTGTCAGATTGTATCGCACACAGACCGCAGGGCTTGTGCCATTAAAAATCAAGCTCTGATCCGCACCATTTCCCAGGTATCCCTCATATACATTGACGATCCTACAGAGGGAACATCAGTTATTTTACTTCACAAGCGTAAAGGTTCTGCTCTACATAAGTGGTGGTTCTGGGACTAATATCCATTCTGTTCGGTGAGCAGAGCAAGAGGGTGGTTGACTACTTTTAGTTAGCTGACCAAAGGTATAAAACAGTTTACAGTTAACTGTAAAGGGAAATATTAAATTAAACAACAACTGGCATGCATCTGACCATTTCCAGGGCTTCAGAGATTCATAATAACAGCAGGTTTAAAAGAACCATAAACAGACTGTGTACAAATAAAACTACAGGGCTGAAGAAAGTATTGATGCATCAATAAATGTATGGAGATACGATTGTTCAGTACTTCAAAGATGCTGCCCTCCTTCGGAAGGATTGTGATCTGGGAATACGAACTTGGTGACAATCGCAAGCAAAAAAATCTAACCTTTCTTAAAGGTTGTTTATACATTTCATGTGGTTACAATTTATTATTTACTCTTCTTAATGGAACATTGTAAAAGTACTCTGTGGAACAATAAATATTTTGAGATATTCCAAACACGTTGTTGCCAGCAATAGTTGTGTGTTGTAATACAGTCATCCATAACATAGACTAATGTGTGGTGATTCTTGATTAGTGGTATTACATAAAAGAGAAACCCCCAATTTGATCAAGCTCACCTTGAGCAGGTTATTATATAACTGAATTTATATTGATAAATATGTTGACTGAAATATAACTGAATGTTATATATTTGGGCATTCAGTACTGCTGGTTCCTTGTTTTTCAAATTATTTACAGAAGAAAACAAAGTTTTCCCATATTGAGTGATTGATATTTCCAGTGGTTCATGTTTCATAACATTTAGTATACCACCTCTTGGAGACACCTTGTAGAACAGTTGTATCATCCTCATTTTACATACATATATGCATGAACACACACACACACACACACACACATCTATATGACAGAGAGAGAGGAGGGAGAGAGAGAGAGAGAGAGAGAGAGAGAGAGAGACAGACAGACAGACAGACAGAGAGAGACAGACAGAGACAGAGACAGAGAAGAGAGAGGGGAGAGAGACCAGAAAGTAAAACATTAAAATTGAGTTGTTATGTAATTCCACAGTAAAACATTAAAGACTGCAAACAATTCTGCAATAAGTTTAATAATAAATTATCTTGAGATGCACCTCAAGAAAGTCAGACTTTAGAGTCACTCTTCTACCATATACTATACATTATAGCCTTCAGCGTCTCTCATCTAAAATTCCCTCCAGGTACCACCTTCGCTCTTCTGCACATGACATATACACTCAAAAACTGTGCTGTGCTCCACACTCTCTGCTAAAACAAATGTTTCTGTCCATCATAAAAATGGCCTCCTCGCTCAGCTCAAAATGTGCTTCATAAAATCTGTGCCCTTAATATTACATTGGATGCAAGCCTTGCTTGTGTACAGTCAAGTGATTCACCATCCAACTGCAAAACACCAAACGTTGTTGTTTTTATTAGTCGATCATTATTGTCATGCTCCCAACAGCCAGCAGGAGTCTAATCTAGTTCAGTCCTGTCACAAACTCATGGTCTAATCCTCCTCCAATCCCAGGGTCACAGACTCTGTCTACTATTCTCCATAAAAATGATATGTTTTCATCATGGTACTCTTCATTTATCAATAAGAATGGATCAATCTCCTCCACTGGTGGAAGCACCAGTCTCAGTCCTTTGGGACTACAATGATTTAATGTTTTCCTTTTCCAGCGGATTATGCCAAGTATGCCAGAGTGAATAGTAGAAAATGTGAATGTGATGTAATGCAAAGCATAAATGTAATTACTTGTTTGCATGTGCTCGAACATGATAGCAACAGACATATGATATGATAAATAAAACGATGTGCTACAATTGATTCAGATTTACTGCCAACATATAGATGTACTTGTGATACAGATATCTGTCAGTTTAAAGGCAATGGGAGATTCCAAGTATATGGAAAACCTGTCTCAAACACACCACATAGCTTCACACTGGCTTCTGTCCTTAGGTTCTGACATGGTCTTTGTTTTCATGTCTGTTATGCCCAATTACATGAACACTGTTGTCACATACAGTTCCTGACATGGGGTTCCTCATCTTGATTGACATCATAAAACGTACTCGAATTGTCTATGTTCTTTGAAAATGTCCAATGTACGTTTCCATGTGGTTGAGTAAAAAATAAAGTCAAAGACTAAGTGAAGTTAATTCATCTGAAGGCATGTGCAATTTGTAACCGTTAGCTTGAGGTTTTCTTAGACCAATTTCTACCCCGCCTTCAAGTGCCTTTCTGTTTACCAAAGAGGAAACAGCTTTGATAAATTACGACTGTAAAATTACATTTTGTTTGGATCCGTCAAGAATTACCTGTCACTTCTGAAACTATTGGTTAAAGCGAAACTGAAAAATGCAGACACTACTATATGCTTATTTATTTTACATGAGCTACCAGTAGGGATCATTGGGTACATTTTGAATAGTCATTGTCAAAGTCAGTGAATTTTGTCCTGACTAGTAGATTAAAAGTGCAATAGTATTACATTTCCTAAGCATTCACATTAAAACAGCGACGTGCATAATTTTGAGGTTGGTAAAGGATGTTCAAATGTTTAAACAGTATTTTGATGAAATTGTGCATAAAAAACGTTTTATTTGCAATTATCAGTTCGTTTCCGAATTCAGTATTCCGCTTCAAAAGTCCCATGCTCGCACTGTTTTGGAAAGGTAACATTTACCATAGACGCAAATTGCCAAGTCTAATTATAACGCTGCATAATTTGCAAGTCATCAAGTTGTAACATAACATGGGCGAAGAGAAACGGTAGACAACTGAATTATCTAGATATCCTGTACTTTTCACACGCTGAAATGATTTCATATAATGGTAATGGCGATAGCCTAACAGAGCCACGGATACCCCACCATGTGCTGGCTTCTCAATCACTGCAGACCCTGTGTAAGTTGTCACTTATGTCTGTAAGTTAGATGCTGCATGACATTGGCTGTCTACACATTTACCCTGTTTCATTGGCTCGCCTTTTCTCTGTTATGTCTGCGACTCTCTTGTCAGTGCACAAAAACAGCGCATGCGTCTTACCTCGCTCCTCAGCCTTTGAAACTCGGGCTGAGTTCAATTAAGAGACCATGTCCGCCATCAACCCTCTGCGCTCTTCTGTCTTCTCATTTAAACCAAATTCTCCATGAAATAGCAGTAACGCGCGGCCTCAAGAATGGCCAGCTCGGTGAGTATATTATGCTCAACGCTGCTGTGTTTGACTGTATTGCAGGATACTGATTTTTTTTGCTTTGAGGAGGTGATAGCGCTCACCCCGTTTGTGCTGCAGATTTCCTGCCATATTCCCATACAAGTACAGTAGAACTAGTTGATCTGAGAGGCGCGTCTAGAATGCTGCATTTCTCGCGCATTAGAACACGTCTGCGAAAAAGAAAAGATAAGGTGGGCGTTAAACAAGTGCGGTTTTAGAAAGAATGCTATATTCCACAAATGCATTTGTCCTCCGGATCTTCATAAAATGTCACGCTTTCGCTAGGTTAGCACAGGAGCGATGAGAGCCACAGCGGTTATGGTTTACGCTGCCTTATTTAGCCATATCGGAGAACAGTACGCAATAAAATGTCAAAGTATAGTTGCAGTAATCCTTTGCATTGTGAAAATGATTTCTGCATACGTTCATTTTGCTATATGAGCTCATTTGTATGCATAGCTACGTACGAAGTAGTTTTCACACATTTTACATGCAATAAGTTAGTTGACGCATCAGTGGTAAGCATATTCTGTTATTTGGATGTTATAGGGTGCAGTTCAGGTGAAACTAGAGCTTGGTCACCGTGCCCAGGTCAGAAAGAAACCCACCGTGGAAGGTTTTACGCATGACTGGATGGTGTTCGTCAGAGGACCGGAACATAGCAACATTCAGCACTTTGTGGAAAAAGTAGTTTTTCACCTGCACGAAAGCTTCCCAAGACCAAAAAGAGGTAAGGACAATATTTTAATTGACGCCGGCTTTGTTTTATATTCCACTGTGTTGATTGTTATTGTTTTGTGTGTGCAAACGTAACGCTGCCTGGGAAAACCATGGCTTTGTCCTCTTAAGGTGGCCAGCGATACTGATTTGCGGATACCTGCGGTCTCGAAATAAATTGCATCAACGTGTATTCAATTTAAGTCTTTAACACTATTATAAATTAAATCAACCGGGACAGTTCGTGTTTGGATAGTGCGGTCTTAATTTCGTGTAGTGTTGGTTTGTAGTCCAGAAACCTTACATTAAAAATTGTGGAGCTCGCCGAACAGGGTTTAAGTTTTGATGCAAATGCTACAGCAACGGTTTACAATACGGGGCAGTGTCGAAAATGTGATTTCCACAGTACCATGGACAAGGTATTGTTTTCAACTTCAACGTCTGAGCAAGTTAAACATCAATTGATATTTTACTTAACGCGGCATTACCATTTAATGCAAACGAAGAGGGTTACCTAAAAAGACAAGAAATGAAGTGTCTGGAATTTTAAACGGCAATGCCACCTAAGCAGCAAAACATGAATTGGTCCCATAGTTTCGCTATAGTTTACTCCTGCAGTTGTTTAGAGAAAGGAAGAAAGATGATTGCAAACAATAGGACGACCTGAACTGCTAATTTCATTTAGATGCGTCTCGTTATAGTTTTTTAAAACAATTTAAGTGATATAATCCGGTGCGCTCTTACTCAAAGGTAACGATTGTTAATTTTTGAAGTAAATTGCCAAGCGAAAGTTTCATTGGGTATAATTATAATTTGGGTGATGCACAGCAAATTATGATATACACATGCAGATGTGCTGCTCCAAATTGGAGGAAAATTATATAATTTCTTAAAGTTTACTTAAAGTTTATAAATTAAGTGGAAGCCTACGTAGCCGAATCGAATGTAGGCTATTCTGAAAGCAACGAGGACTAGCCCGCTAACCCAAGCGTGCTAGGTGTTTATTCCAAACTCTGAGATGGGTTTCCTTACAATGTTTTTGCACAAAGCTTTCGGAGACTCCATTCATGCACAGTCTGGTGTTGCTAGGTGCGGCATATGACAGCGCTTCAATGCATAACACTGAGGTTCAAAACGTTTTGGTTATGGATGGGAACGTGTTGGGTTTCTAGCGGTGGATAGGGTGTGTGTGTGTGTGTGTGTGTGTGTGTGTGTGTGTGTGTGGGGGGGGGGTTCACGCTGATTTGGTTAAGCGTGTGGTAAGACTGGAAGGGATCAATTTAAATATTTGTTGGTTTGGGATTATTTTTTCTGTTACTGGTGGTGTGTTTGAGTTTTCCTTGACGTGACAAGTACTGGGAAAGACGCCAGAGTCAGTGCCTTGGAGAGACCCTGTCATATTGTAATTACACGCGACTCAGATTGCAGGGGAGCGTTCTCAGTTTATTGAGAACAGTTGTGAGATTAAGCTGCTCGCAGGTCGCTCCGTTCATTCGCTCTTTTTTTTTTGTTGGTCGATAGAACACCAAGGACGCGTTTGGACACGGCTTCACCCAAGTGGGAAAAATGTATTAAATGTAATTTAAACACTGGGTCAGTAATTCTGTCATCCATGCTGTGGCTTTAATAAATAATGATTGATGGATACAGGGATGATTATGGAAATCATGAACAACATATCGTGAATATCTGGCACATGCCGTAACTTTTAACACGAGCGAGTGCCTTTCAAATTAAAATAGGCAAACAATTGATATTATTTAATGCGGTTGGTTGTCATGTTTGAGATGCCGATTAAAGTGTCTTGCAAGTGAAACGCGCTTGTATGCAAGCGATCTTGAGACTCGTTTGTCTGAAAAAAGCGCCCAGGCAATTTGAGTTTTATGCCTGAAAGCTCGTATACCCGATATTGTAACCCAGCTCTTAACTTCCTAGATGATGACAATTGATTCTTGTTCGTTTGTTAGCATTCCGTTCTGCTAGGCTGTACATCTTTATTCTATTTTGTGATTTTGTGCAGTTTAACGGATGTTTCCTCGCGTATACTGCGCATTTTTCTAAATCTATTTATCTGTCTTATCTATTGAGGTGTATCCTCAATGATACTACTCTTGGCCCTACAAGATGCCGATTTTGGGATTAAAGATGTTTGCCATTGATATGCGCGTTGTAATCGAACTACCTCCGTTGATTGTGTTTGAATATGTTTGATGTGGCGATTAATTTCATGTCGCACTTGAGTCCCCCCCCCCCCCCCCCGTTAAAGCCGTTGTAGTAGCCATGCTCCAACCCGAGCGTGATTCCAGAACCTCTGAAAGACATCTTGGTTTGGTATTAAGAGCCAAACAAATTTCTGACATTTTACTAGTTTAAAATAAACCACACCACACACGGTGAAAATTTTGCTTTTTAATTCTGTGGAGAGGAATCTTTGACATACCGTTTTTTTCCAAACCGAAATGATCTAATGTTACTTTTGTTGAAGTCGTACAACACGCATTTATACTTAGTGGCTTGCCTTTGTGTCCCCTTCTGCCCGTTTTCCTCAATTAACTGAGACGGTAGAGGAGTGTCCAGTTTAACGATTATTATGGACCATTCAGATTGCTAAAGCTGTACATTCAGAAATTGGAATACAGTGTTTTTTTCATGTAGACTTTCCAAATGGTAGTTTGCATCCATTAGATGAGACATTCAGTTTAGTATTGAACCTAGTGTTCCTAGTTGATGGGTGTGTTTTTAGTTTTGAAAATTTTTTTTATTATTAAATGCTAAATAAATTGTCCGTAAATGGGGGGAAAACTTGGTTTATTTTTTAGACTAATCTAGAAATATCTGAACCTGCCAGCAAAATGAAAGCCCAATGTATGTTCCCTAATATCTCTAATGGTGGCAAAGTATCACTGCTTCTCTGTGGTGGCTAAGGTTGCTCATTAAAAGGTGTTCAGCTATATGGTCTGTTAACCAGCCTCATCCCTCAGTTTAATGTGGCCTTTGAGTCAACTCGTGTTAGTATTAAGTGACAATGTTTCCAGTGGTCTGAGATTAGCCAAAGGAAGGGTTTGTTCTCTGTGAGGAATAAAGTCACTCTGATGCATACTGCTTGCATACATGTTCTCCACTAGATCTATGAATGTTATGGACTGTATTGCACAGTGTTAATAATGAAAGAATATCAGGAATTCATCAGCACTGCAGATTTGTGTGTATTAAAATGGACTTTGTGGATTGCAAATCTGGTTTGTCTTACTGGAGTACTGATGAGAAAGTAGAGCAAGAAAATGATTTTTTTCAGTGACTACTTCAGTAGATCCTCTTGCTGGTGCTTTTTTGCCATCTAGTGTTAAATTGAAGGTGCTGTTGGGTACTCTGTGGGAGCAAGGCAGCTAGCCAACTGTCGAGGGTGACTTATTTGCAGTGTAAAAGCTTGTTTTTTCCTCTTTCTGTTTGGTGATGAGCAGAATTATACTGAATATTCAGTAAACACTAAAACACAAACAAGAATTTGTGTGTGGATGTTGTCTAAACTACATGAAATGGCACCATAATAAATTATATGGTTAATATTTAATCATATAGTTTGCTTTAACTGCCTAAGATGCATTTGGCCCAAAAATAATTTAATTTTTGTTTCTCAGAAAGAGAAAATCGGTATTAATGTGCTATTTATCCAATTCATTTCTGGGGAAAAAAATAACTGGATTAGGTGGTGACTTTTCACACCTTATCATTCTCCAAAATCTGAAGGTCAGTGGTCAGACGTGAACCCTGATTTTCGTAAGCATAGCCACTAGACTCAAACCACCTGTCTTTGAGATAGGGTTGCAGAGGTTAGCTCATGGTGTACAAAGCAGATACACTTCACATTTGGTCTGATTTATGGTGAAGAAATTGATGGACTTCAAAGTTTACATTGGATCCAAAGAAGATGTGTGCTTGAAAACAGCTGAGTGTGGGTGACACTTTGGTGAAAATCTCCAGAGTATTTATTTTCTCAGTGCATTAAAGCGGTCCAATAAATCAGGCCTATTTCCTAATTTGGAACCAGCTTGAAATGTGTTTTAAGGGCCTTTGATGACAGGGAGTACATGGAGTGAATGTTTATTTTTCCCTGCCTTTGATAAATGTGCGTAGGGTACTAAGAAAATGTCCCGAGTCCAGGAGGAGGATACTTAACCTCAGATAAATCTTCCCATCTGAAGCAAGTTGAGAGATCTTTCCAAATCCCTCAGAAGCGAAAAGTACTTACATGACATGTTTTTTTGCTTTGAAAAATTGAAAGCCTGAATATTTCTGGGGTTCTTGTGCTTTTTGAAGTTTTAAGTGATTTTTTTTGTTGTAAGTATGTAGAGAAATTATATGACAGGATGTTTATAATGAAATATGTTTCAAGCCTTGTGCTCCTTGGAAGGGTGTTCTGAGTTTCAATGACTCATAGCATCTAAGTACCTGCTCTCTATCCATATGGATGCAACAATAGCTGAACACAATTCAACTCCCACAAACTAGCGATTCTTTGGTTTAAAAAAAAAAAAACTCAGTAGTTTACTCTGTAGGCTACAGGAAAACAAATCCTGCCAGTGAAAGCTACTTTCCTGAGAATAAGAGAAGACCATTAGGATGAGCGAAAACGATAGCAGGGATCTGAAGATAAATCTTTGTTGTTAGAATTTAAGATTATACACACCATGCCATGGAGCAGTTGAGGTTTAAACTGGCATGCAGACTGATGTGTGGACAGGGTTAGCGTGAACCCTTTCACCCTACTTTGCGTCACGGCTGACTGCCCATTGGCACCACTGTAGTGATCATTTCAAGTGAAAGTGAAAGGTGCTGTTTCTGAGGTGTTGTTCCTGAAGTACTGAACGTTTGTGTCTGGCCTTTGTAAGGGATTGAATGTAACATTTACCATGCAGTTTTAAGGTAAACAGTCAGCACTGTTTTGCCTCCCCACCCCACCCCTCTTTGATCAAGGGAAGAGGCAGGAACCTTGGGAGAAAGGTGGGAGAACCCTGACATGCACGTGTTTGACATTTTAATACCAACAGTCTCGCCGTATCGGCACAGCTGCCTGCCGCCGAACACCCCCCACCCCCCGACGCTCCGTGGGCCGGCGGAGAGTGTGCGCCATGGCATTAGGTCACTTCCTCTGCATTTTCGGGGCGTCTATACTGTTTAATATAGTCAATTTTGCAGCTGTTTTGGATTAAACTGGTGCCCTCTCCTGACTTGAAAGGAAGGCTTTGACTTGCCTTACTTTGAAAACATGTCTGTGTAAATACTCGCTTCTCTCTCCTCCCTCTCAAGTGTTGGCTCGATTTTTGCGGAATTCTTTGTTCCGGAGACAGCAAAGCCACCAATTTTATTTTTGAAAATCATTTTTCAGGTATTTATTTGTTTCTTTACCCTCGGGGTAGCGAAGTGAGCAGCTGTAATCTTTAACCTTTAACCCTCGTGGCTGACTTGGTCTGTTTAATCTTGCTTTACCTCTGTGGAGGGGCTCATCTGGATTTAGTCTTTAAATTTTCTGTTTTATGGCCACTGAGACATTTGAACAGAGCCAAATAGATGCGCTGCAGAAGAAGCTATGATCAGCTGCCGTTCTGTACTGCCTTGGAAAGCCAATACTTAGCGCAGGATCTGGCGGGAAAGGGAAAGGGAGGGGCGGGGGACCCCATCTCGAAAGAAATGAACTGGAACATTGGCTGTCTGTTCACTCCTCTTCTTCACCTGGCCTGCCTGAATCTGTTAGACGATGCTGAAATATTACAGCGGTATGGTTTCATTGTTCGTCAAAGCTTTTTGCATGGCGTCCCAGTGGCAAGAATCTTGGGGATGCTTTGCTGTTTATCATCTCAGATGGCTTTAACTGCAATGTACCATTCAAATGTATTTCGTAAACATAAGGAAAAAATGGCAAATTGGATCGTTTTTGCTCCCAGAACAATTTCAGTGTCTTCTCCCCATTCAAAAGAGGTGTTTGGGTTTCGCTCAAGTATGCGCAATGTAATTTGTGGACCATAGACTAGTCCTATCGGTCAGCATCCATCTCTGGATAGCATGACTCCATTTCTGTACTGTTAATTTTTTGGCATCTGGTCGCCTAGACTGGGCCCTTTAATCCAGCATTTTGCTCTACTGTATTCTCCATTATTGCGTTGTAGGCTTGTATAGTTAATGCCCAAGCTGGAGTGTATCTTGTGTGCAGGTTATTTCCCATCGGGGAAACTACTGTGGCCTTTAGCCCCACACTTTGCACAAGAGTTGTACAAAGTTACTCCAAAGGTGTTTAATTTTTCTTTCTCGGATCATGTGGTAGGCCCTTGTTTAAAACCTCACTACCCTCTGTAATGTAGGGCTGCTGGTATCGCTTCTCACACGCGGTTACGCTGGGGTCCAAGTGTGGCATCAGTTCACATCAAACTGCAGTCGGCCAACAAACAAATGGAGAGTTGCTCTAGGCTGTTATTTCAAATGAACTTTGTGTGTATCAGTTTAAAGACCTGCATGAATAATGGTTCAGTGTGATCATCCCTTTAGTTTAAATGAACATGTCGATGGGAGCATACTTAATAAAAAGCTCATTGATAAGAGAGGAGGTCTTGAAACAAATACCAGGCTTTTTAACTAATCTTCTTAAAGAACTGAAATGGGCTCTGAGCATGCATATATTCAGTGTTTTATTGTAATACCTTTTGATTTATTCATGTGTGTATGACTGCCTGTGTAGCAATGCTGTTTGCTGTATTTGTCCTGAGTGTCTTTGCCATTATGTTTCTGTGTTTTAACATGTATTGTATGTATGCTGCAAGTCCTTATGCCACGAGCAGAGGTCTCATGGGGAAAAATTCTATTCTTTTCTGTTCTATTCTATTCTTCTAGAGATGTCCAGTGCAGAGCTTAATAGCTTTTTTTTTCCTGCCACCATTATGATCCCTACCCTTCTGTCTGGCCCTGGAGACCTTGTTGGCCTCTGCCTCTGTGAAGATGGGGTATTCCTTTCTTGAGACCTGCCTGGGAGGTGCGGGCCATCGTGATGCATCACCTCCTGTGCTTTTGGGCACCTTCTGCTGATTTCAGCACAGCCCAGAGATGCCGCTCCTCAACGCATTAAAATTAATGATGCAGCCGCTAATAAAGTTACAGGGGAGCATCGTAATAACAGGAGCTAGAATCAGGCTTTCTGGTGTTTCCGTGGAGACGGCCTGAATAATGGCATTATTTTCTCAGTGGTCCATGCATAAGCTTCAGTGAATTTATTTGCTTTTGAACCAACGCTGAGCAGCTTGCAGTTTGACAACATGTCGTAATAATGTTAACTGAATGCTGTTTGTGATGAGCACAAAGGTGTTTCTGCCTTTTAGTTTCTTGCATCTTCATGGTGCACCATAGTCGTAAATGTGACTTCAGCAGCTGTACCATAATGGCCGTTTTAATGGGGTTTTTGCGATGCTGAGTTCTGAAAGGACTGGGTTGTAATCTTTCCCTCGGAGTTTATTGTCATGGCACTTAACCTTAAGGTGTTTAATGTTGCAAAGTCGAAAAGGATGGCGTTGGGGATTTTGGTGTGGTAGCAGATCCTTTTTTATGTAATATACACATGACATGTGCCCTTACCGTCCTCGTGGCATTTTCTGGTACTGAAAAAGATCTCTGATAACCAGATTTACTGTGCACAGAGCCCCCCCCCCCCCCAGCTCTGGTTGCTTAGTGATTAGGGCAGTATGTTGGCCCCTAGGCCTCTAGTTTAAGAGCTTCTGGAGTTCCAGAATTAAGCCTTTCAACTTTTTGTCCTGCGTTTCCCTTTTCATGATTGACTGTCTGTGGTTTGTGTTCCCATAGCAGATTAGAGGCGTCACTAAGGTAAACCAAAGAGGCTGTCCTCGGGGGGACAGAGCACAGCACAGAAGCTGGCTGCTGCTGATTTACGTCTCTTTGTATGGTGGTGAATTTTGTGAGTTCTCCTCAATGTTCTTCATTTGCGATCAAAAAGCAGGGATCTAGCCATCCTTGATTGAGGAGTATACTTGGGATGCAGTTAGCTGCAGCAGAATATCTTGATCCATAGACAACATGGCAAGTATGTTGGTGTGCCCTCCACATTGGAAATGGCTACTCTTAGGTCTTCACTGCCTGCAGTCATGTCCTTAACATGGAGCAGTTGGTCTTTTAACTGGAATGAGTGTTGGGTGACCAGATTGTAGGGTTGGTGGGGGGTAGGGTGGTGAGGGGGGGGTTTGACTGGTTCCCTTCCATCCTTTTGAGAGTTAAGGCTTGACATGCTGTGGAAACCTCAGCCACATGCTCCGCTTAGAGGGTCATCTACTTTAGCCTGGCACCGCACATTCATAAGCCTGGATACGTGTTTAGGGCAGAAAGTAATCATAAGTAATGTACATGCCTCATATTATTTGTAGCTGGGCGGCTTTTGAACTGTGAGTGTAGGACATCATGACATGAATTGCGCAGATCTTAAGAACCTCTGAAACATGCGTTTGCCTTTGGGCAAATGACGAGTCATCACATAATGTAGAATGTCATGCAGAAACATTTTGGAGTCAAGTCAGCCATGATGCCTTTCAAAATTTAAAGCTCCTTTTCCAGCTGGGATTCCTTGAGAATTCTGGGAACGTGTCTGCAAGGGTTGTGATTGGGTCTCCATACCTGTAACATGAGTGTGTCATCCCTTGACTGTATATATGATTTTCCTCCAGTGACGTCATAGAGCAACATGTTTCTGAAGACCATAGAATGTCAGAGCTCTGCCATGAGCAATTTCGGCTTACTTTACCCTCCACTTTTGGTCTCTAAATAGGCAGATAGCTTTACTCCAGAGTCTTGTTGGCATGGCAGCAGCATGTAACAAATGCCTATATCGTTTTCCATAGGGCAAAGGTAGAACTGTTTTGTGTGCCCCTGGAGCCCAGAAGATCCTGCTTATCTTTTATTTAGTGTTGCATTAAACTAGACCTGATGTTACAAGACGTGGACTTTCGGGAGCTGTCCATAAATACATAAAAATCACACTGTTAATCATTTCTTGAACCAAAACCGTATTGTTGGGAGGCTTTGAAAAGTTTCAAGTGTCTGTAATGTTACACATCGAAATGATTAGCCACCCTGTGATAAAACCGGACTAAAACAAAAGGCGCTGCGGTTTCCTTTTTTTTTTGTTTAAAGTGTTAAGAGCTACATTCTCATGCGAGTGAGACAAAGAGGTGCTTGAGGGCCAGAAGTGTCGTTTTTCAGCAAAGCAGGCATAGGTCTGGGGGCCTGAATGGCACATCCTAAAGGGAGGGTGGCAACGGCGCACTCTTTTCACCGCGGCAAATGGCTCACGGGGGGTTTGTTTTCCGTGCTGTTGTTTTCTGAAAATGGCTGGATCTGCGCCGTCACAAAGCAGCAAGCCCTCTTTATGTGCCCTCGGGCGTCAGACAAAAGCCTCCTCCAGGAGACCCGTGTCCCCTCCGTACTGTATAGGAAAGTACGCACCGCTCTGAGGCCCATCCTCCGGGCCGGCAAGGGGAAAAAAAAAAAAAAAAATCAAAGAGCTGCAGGAATTCGTCTGTAATTGTTTTACGACTCGGCAGAAATCAGACCTGCTTGTATAGGTGGCGCACAAAGACCCAAGCAGAGGAGCTGCAGGTCACTGCTGCTGGCATGAAAGGTAGGAGGGAAAGGGGGGGGGGGGGCGGCAGCAGGGAGCGAGAGGCAGCCCCGAAAAACAGGAACTGGCCCGTAAATGCTCATTCTGCCGGTTTTGTCAATGAAAAGAGGGTGGAGGAAATGGTTTATTGAAGCATGGTTTATAAGGGCTGTCTGTTGGCAGGGTTCTCACCCCCCACCCCCCCATTCTCTCCATAAAACGTTTCTTTGACAGCACCTCCAAAACTAAAGCTGGAACATTTTAGTCAGGATTTGCACTGAAGGGCTTATGATTTTAGTAATGAGCTGAATGCAAGGCCGTGAGTGTTAATTTAATTGGATAGTAAGCTTGTGAACATACCCTTGCAGTTGGCTTTGACTCTTTCTTTTTGGAATGAGGAGCTAAGGTTTCCTCGTGTATGGGTTTACGACTAATAATTTAGGTTTTTGAATGCATTTTATTCTGTGCTCTGCCTTCGTGCTCCTAAAAAACTAATTTAAAAGCAGTAGATGGCACCAGATAAAGTCATTTTCATCCATATTTAATTTGTTCCTTTTTCTACAATGGCGTGGGTGTAGAAAGCAGACAACTTCGGTGTTTCATATTTTTATAGTTTTAAAAAAAAGCACTGGGCCATATTTGAATAAGAGATCTCATAAAACGTGATGCATCATAAAACCAAAATGCATCTTTAATGCTTTAATGCATAAATCCCTGAAATGCATCTTTATTGAGATAACTAGCTCAAATATTAGTTCATTTTGATGAGTGTGAAGTGATTCAGTTCAGTGCGGTGTAGAAAAAGACTGCTGTACTAACTTCTAAGCTGTTTGCCAAGCCTTCATGTTTGTTATTGATGTTCCAGAAAATAAGAGTAAGATGGCACACTGCCTAAAATATGCATGATATGAAGGCATTGCTACGGCAAGTTTAAAATCAACTCTATTTGCTGTTTCTCCATCAGACTAAAGTCAATTCACACCTGGCACTGGAAAAGACATGCTCTTAGCCCGGCGGCCAGGACAATCCATGCTTCAATAAATTCAATTCAATAAATAAATTCAATAAATTCCATGTACATATTTATTGAATTTTAACAGACGGTTGTATTGGCTCACTTGGTTCTGTGTTTCATATTTGATACTTTTGCCTTTAAAAAAAATTTACTAACTAGTTAGTAAATTTTGGTTAATATAGACTATGCCCTCCAAAAATGGCTTGGTTGAAAATGCCTACATTGTAGGTACCACATTTTACCAATACTCCAGGTAATGGGTCCAATACACGGGAACACAGTGGATTCAAATGTCATGTTAGCAGCTGCCAAGCTATTTACAGCAGGCAGCTTAATTAAAAGGTGCTTATGGTAAATGGGAGACCATGTACATTTTCCTTCCAGAGATAAGGTGATCATTACCACTTCAGCATGATGCGTCATATTAATAATGTTAATTGAGTAATAGCATGACATTCATAGGCTGTTAGAAAGTGTCTTTCATTATTGCTTGAACTCATTTAAGAGCATTCAATATATTTATGTATACAGATATGGGGACTGATGTAGATTAATGCCTCAAGGCCTCCAAGATGGACAGGAGTAATGAGATGTTTCTGAAATGGTCACCGTGTTTCTGCTGATTGCCGCAAGTCTTGTGAGGGCAATGCTGATCGCTTTAAGTTAGGATAGCTCATTACATTTTGATCTGTCGACTTGCATGTAAGCAGTGTAACCTGATATCGCAGCAGGCAGAACCAGGAGTCTGGTATGATTTATCTTCAGAACAGGCCCTAATTGTGAGCAGAAAGGGAGAGGATCCATGTATCAACATTGTTTGAAGGAGAACAAATGTACGATTTGCAGGCCTTTGAGTGAGAGTCAAAGAGTCACTCCTGTGACTCATTTTTTAAAAGGAGAGTTTGCTTTGCTTGTGAGAGTGAAAGCACAAAGGAGTTTGCTTTGTTCATAAGGGTGAAAGCACCTCTGAGGATAAGAAATTCACTTTCAGCATGCAGTGGAATATGAAATTACTGAAAATCATTTTTGTCTGTATCTTGTTAGCTTGAAATATGAATTTTATTAAATGTGCATTCACAGCAAACATAGTAAATGTAGATTGTCATAATTCAGAGATAATGAGACATTATGATCCAGTATCTTTTCCATCACAACCCGGGACATATAAGCTGATGCTCATGCGGGGTGGAGGGTACAAAAGTGTTAAATTTATTTGATTAAACCAGGGTGCATACGTTTGCATTTCATATTACTACCTGAATGAAAAAAGCGAGCTTTTTTGGGTATGGAGTTTTATTTTGGCTGCTCTGAGTTTACAATGGTAAGAAAGCCGTTTGGTATGTTGGCAGCTTGCCAGCTAATGCTTTCCTTTAAATGGACTATTCTCATGACATGTTCACTGTTTGATGTGCAATGTTGACATATGCTTTCAAGTGAAGACTTAATGCACTGAAAATACTAATGTCTTCAATGAACAGAAAGTCAGACTTTCAAAAGCACATAGTGCTGGGCTTCCCGAGTGGCTTGGTCCGTATAGGGGCTCGCACTGACTATAAGCAAAGCCATATAGCCTGGGTCATCAACTGACAGTAACCAGGAGCCTGGAGCAGGGAGCAAACTTGCTTCAGTCCGCTGGGGAAGGTGTGGGTTTGTCAGCAGGGTTTCCTCATCTCGCCTCTCTCAGGCACCGTGCGACACAGCCGGCACCTATTAGACTCTCAGGCGATGTCAGCGGGGACTCTGCGGTGGAGACGAATCTCTGCAGCGCTCAGCGTTTGCTTCACTGAAGTGCATTGTGGGACTTGTAGGCTGAAATATAGGTGCTGCTTGTGTGTCGGAGGATTGCATTCTCTATACCCACTGCTCCTGCAAAGGTGCAAATGTTGTTGTTGTGAGCTGAGCCTAATTTGCTTTTTGTTTTCTTAGCTAGCCCGTGCTAAACAAATCTGGCACTTGTCTGGCGACAGAGACTGATGTAATAACGTAAATAATACGTAAGTAAAACGTAATAACAAAATCTGAACACAGGTGTTGAGCTGGACACCTTGGAGACGCATGATGGACACAGGTGTAAATGGCGATGTGTCTCGGCTGTCCACTTGTGATCCAATTACCCAAGACGCATTTTAAAACCAAGTGTAAATGGGGCCAATGACCGTGCTGTGGGTTATTACTCTTCCTTGTCAAGTGTATACATGAAAAATTCTCATGATCCAACAGCCATCAATTTCTGGATCACTATTGATTCTTAATGTATAACTCATACATAGAGAATAAAATAAGACTTTACCATGACAGATGTTTTCATAGTTTTAGCTATGTTCTTTTTTGTCTTAACACCCTAATCAGCACGCCTTATCACATGACAGTACAGTTTTGGATGTTTGGGATGAGATGTGGGTATTATCGCACCTGAATTGACAGCAAGTCTAGCTAGAGGCAGAAGTTTTCAGCACTGAATGGCTACACAAAATGATCAATGTCTGTGCAAGACTTAATGAGAATTGGATGCTTGTTAATATTCACCTCCAAAGAGGCTCTTTCAGTACAATCTAGATATTAGAAGCATTGTGAGGAAAATTACACGTTAAAGCTGAATCGCAGTTGGAATGCAAGCAATTTAAACCCATTCAGATCTAAACGAGGAAGTGCATTTGATTCTTTCGACTGTGCAATCCCTCTGAATTCAGATAAGGTGTTGAGGAGTTGGCTTGAGTGTGGTGGGACAGTGGTCGTGTACAGAGACACCCCAGTGCCCTTTATTAGGGTTGCATTGTTTTTAAAAAATGGCATGACATAAACGCATTGAGCTAAAGGTGGAATTGCGTAGGCGTTACAGCCTGAATATTCACCTGTCTGCCACACCGATCTGAAGCTGGAGCAGAAGTGTAGGAGAAAGGGGTGGAGCATTTGGAGACTGAGTAAAATGGCCCTGTTGACGAAAGCCACTTTAATTTCATTGTGTCCTTTGGGCTTGTGGACAGTGATTAAGCATTCTTGCGGTAACTCTGTAGCATTTGTGCCAGCACAGCCTACAAGGCCACCATTATTTGTCGCAGTGTCAGCCAAAAGACAACGCTTTTATGGTGTCCGTTTATGGTGTCCGCGCAATGTTGGCATTTCCGGGTTATGGTGGTCTGGGCAGGGAATGGTGAGGAATTGGGCTGAAATGTTACGCATAGTACCCACCTCTCCAGCTCCCCTGCCCTGCTTCTCTTCAAGGGAATCTGCACTGTCATTGTCAGCCTGGCACACCATCTCAAAAATCACCAGAAAATCCAGTGAAGATGAAATTATCTTAAAATCCATAGATGCAGAGCTGAATTAATATAGTTAAAGAAGTTAATTTAGTTTAACGTCTGGATTTTTGGTCAATCTGGTGTTTTTTTTTTTCCCCTTGTACTTTAAAACACTAGACTGTCTTGGCTCTGTCAGCTTGATTGACAGGAGATTATTATAGGAGATTATTATCTATATTGCTGGAGGGTGCACAAGTGAAGGCTTGAGCATAAGCAAATTCTGTGTGTTCATTTGGATTAGCGAGCTGTCAATAGCTAAACAGACAGCTGTACCTCATGGTATATCAGCCACAATCTCCTGTAACGTTTTTGCTGACGCGTCATTTCGTAGCCAGCTAACCCTGTGCTTGAGCTGCTTGCTACAAGGCCATTGCCTGATACTAGCAGTGGGAGAAGAGGCCTCTCGTGCATGGTGATGGGTGGAGATACCACCGTGCTGTCAATTACTGACTTGTCTGAACCAATGAAAAGACCTTGATCTACACAGCAAAAGACTGATTGGTTAAAATAAATTGGTTAGTTTTTGACAATATAATATGATAGAGCTCCAGCCATGTAGGGGTTCATAAAGCCTCACTTCCAGATGGTTCTTATGATGGAGGGGGGGGTAGAGTGGGAAAGTATTCTTTGACCAGTGTGCCTGTTAGTGTAAAGACGGACGTGGGGGGGGGGGGGGGGGGGGGTACATGAGTGTTAATGATCTCAAACTGGCAGCAAGACTTACAGCTCTTGTAATTTCCATGCTTGCCGGGCCCTTCTCTTGGAGGCAGTATTAACACATCACCGTTAATGGAATTGCTCCCATGTTAGCGTTGATTAAAGAGTAGCCGGTAGCATCGTGATGGAGGAGGATGAAAATTGCTTTCAGCGCTCCCAATTTGTGAAGTTACTGTTTAGTCATGGTCATTTAAAATGGTTTGTCAGCTGTATGCTGATCGAGAGTGAGATGCTCTCTACACTCTCCTGCCTGTGGGCTCCTGTGCCGTGTGATTGGCAGGACAGAATGATACAAATGTTTTTTTTTTTTTTCCTCCTGTAGTCTCTGCTATGTCATTGCGCAGCACTGTACGAGCGGTGTATTACCAGTCACGCAGGTGCAAAAATGCTCAAATCTGTGTGTCCCCTTTGTGTCTCCTGAGCCGTTTGTTTTGCAAGCTTTTGCCTTCCCCTGCTGAACTGACTTTACAGGTGAAATTGCATAGCTCGCGTAAGCATAACACAGCACTGTTGTTGTGTTTGGTCTGTTGCAACAAGAAGGTTCAGTATAACCTATGTCCTTGCACATCAGCAAGTATTCGGTATGTCCCTGTGGCATCCTGACAAGTGGTCTTCAAAGCTTACGTTGGACTGGGCTTTGTTGGTGTGTGACCACCTTCGTATTTTTATGTATACAATATACATGCATTACCTTCCATTATATTATTGTCATTTAGCAGACGCTCTTATACACAGCAACTTGCAGGCTACAATTTTTATAGCTGGATGTTTACTGAGGCAATTCTGGGTTAAGTAAAGTGCCTTGTCCAAGTGTACAGCAGCAGTGACCCAGCCAGCAGAGAATTGAACTGGCAACTTTTCAGTGAAAAGCCCCACTCCTTTATTTTTATTTGTATTATATGTAGTATGTATCTATGTTTGCATGAACAATCTTCAGAGAAAGTTGGCAGTGGGGGAGAGCATGATTGCTAGTGCTCCAGCCTCCAGTTGTGGTGTGGACCAGTAATCTTGACCACCCTTAACTCTTGCATTTCAATCAGCCCTAGCCTGCCGTCGGGAGAGAACTTTTATATTTATATCTTGGTGAAGTGTTATTCATTCCTTCTACCTGCCGCTTGGAGGGAGTGGGAGGGCGAGTGGAAATTGATCCCATTCGTTTAGATTAACCCGGGGATAACACAAACGCAGATCCCTGTGAAAGCAGGCCCGGAGGGCGGCTGTGACGACGGACGGGTGATGCAACAAGCGCTCTGTTTGCAATCCCAGGAACGCTAAGCTGGCTCCTCCAGCGCAGTGTTTGTGGGTGGCTGTCACTGCTGCTGGTATTTATCTTTGGTTTTAATTCCAATTAGTCAACTAACTAATTAACTAAATCATTTTCATTTAATTAGAGTCTAATTCTAATTCTAGTTAGAGACTCTACTGTGGAGAAAGCCACATTCTAAGAAGAAATCTAAATCTTGTCTGTCTTCAGGTAAATGACAACCATCACAAGGGTTATTGAAAGTATTGCCATCAAACCGGACAAGGAATGATGAGCTGAAGTATTTCTTTGTCTCAGTTAAGAAAATGTTTCAAAAAATGCTGTGCTCATATATCTACTTTCATAGATTTAGCCCTCATCTTACTAAGTTAGCCTGGAGCTGCCCTTCAATTGTTTAAAGTTCTTATGGAACTGAACTGATATTTTATGTGAAGGGTGGAATAATGCATTTGCAGCCTTTGTGACTGCTCTTTATGGTGACCGTGGTGTTTATAATAGTGTTGAACAGTAGCACAGGTTGTACGATGCTACTTGCAGATTTATGGATGTCTGCATTTGAGAGTTTAAATTTCAGTGTTTTCGGTTTGGTTGCATAGCTGATTCACTAGCTCGCGTCTGTTAAAACCTCCATGTTTCTGCAAGAGCATGAGCTGGTGACATCAGACATGCCTTTACTGTGTTAAATGGTCAGATTAATCTCTGACACAAAAATCCAGATCTTCAGCTTTGCACTATAGCATTCAACACATTCAACATTGCATGCTCAAATGTGGAAGATTGACAGCCTCTCAAAATAATGTATTTGGTACACTGTGTGCAAATATAACTCTCAATACCTGTATTTTTATCCTGGGTTGGATTATCAAGGTTGGTTAATGAAATTTTCAAAAATCAGTTTTGAAACTATGAACGCACTGGTCACTGGTAATATTTGTCTTGCTGTTTGTTGCCATTTTCTGTTACGGTAACGTAGCAAATTGAAAACTAAGGAAAGAGAATCACTTAAGCAAAATGGATAAGAGCTTTTGACTGGCACCCTGTACATGGTGGGAGAAAAGTGCAGTCAAATCCAGGTGAAAGTCGAAAGCCTGACATTAGCTCCTGCATCCCAACGGCGACTGAAGAGCTCTCGAGCTCTGGCTGTTTACTGGGGCCACCAGCTTGAATGATCATAACCCTTTTTCTGCTGAAGCTCAAGTTTCTGTCCTCCCGAAGAGCACTTTCCCAAGAGCCCGAAGCGAGAAGTTCGACTTTTACTCCGATTTAAATGCACCGCGCAAAGGGATAACAGATACGCTGTGCTTGATAAAAGCCTCAGTTCTCCGGGGTTTCCGAGTGAAGTGCTCCGTTTGGCAGCGAGGAGTCTGGTTGGAGGCAAATCTTCCTGCTGCTCTTTTAAATGGCCCCGAAGGGTCTGCGGCAGCACTTTGATGCTGACGCCGGCTCTGCGGTCACTCGAGACGCTTGGCTTCGTTCTGGCAAAATCCGACATGCACGGCCATGGGTGGGATGCAAAAACCAAAGAGCGGTGGAGGTCTGAGAAACAAATGAAGGCAATCCACGGTCTTCAGTTGAAAGGGAGTGACGCACCCAGGGATGGGGTTGAATGAGAAGTCATTTAGAGACCACCAAAGGCCTTGTTGACTAATGGCTTGCCACAGACAACGCGGCTCACCATATGAAATATTGGAGGGATCAAGGGCTTAAAGCTTTTACAAGCTGAAGAGCTTTCTGAGGTGAGCTGGAAACAATACTGTACAGGAAATTAAATCACTGGGCAAGGAAGTAGAACTCGGTGCAATAGCTGCCATTAATGTTCTTTTAATGAGACATAATGGCATGTTACCCGGCAACTGATCGCCCTGGTATGGTGCCAATTAAGGGATAGGAGTGTGCAGTCTCTAGCAAACCTCTTGCAGTCAAAGGGGGGGGAAGGGAGCCTCCCCCCAAAAAATGGTTAATTACTGGGGAACACACTCTCCCATCAAGGAGAGGCCACAGATCTAAGAACTGCCAGGTTACACGTGAAAAACGTGTGGTTTGTGTTGCATTCTCCACTTGGTGGAAACCAGAACTGAAATTAAAAGTGCAAACATGCTCATGAAATAAAACCCAGACAGTAAAATATATTTTATGATTTATCTGTGATCTTGCCTCTGTCACCAAAAAGTGGCCTAATCATCCCATTTCCCTTAATTTTACAGCTGATTATTGCGAGGTTGCAGCTATACATGTAGGTATAGTTTGACTGAAGGTATGCTAAATGGGCACAATTTTTAACAGGTGTTTTTACAGTTCCAACCATGTTAAAGCATTTTCATTTGCTCCATGTTATGATCCTATGGAAAATTCTAAATGGTTGTTAAATTCAAGATGTCTCTTGAAAATCTGTGGTGTTTGTAAATGTTATTTTCTCATTGTAGAAAGCTGAGGTCACTGTACTTTTGCAAATGAAATGTCTTGAGGTAATACTTGTCAGTGCATTTTCACAGTGATATTATTTTACATGAAAGCTACATTTTCATCACAGTGCCCCAAAAATGTCTCTGCTAATTCCTGTGTCATGGCTGTATTGAAGATTGGTGACCTTGTCTGACATACAGAGGCGCGTGAGTATAGGTCTGTAAACTTTGTATAATTCAATATGCGGATAAAATCCAATTGTAGAGGTACATTTATGCTTTCTGTGTGTTACGTGTGAAGAAAATAATCTTCCCAAAAGATTTCGAAAGTCACAGAAACTACACTGGGTCATGCAGTGGGTCATTGTCTTTGAAAGCCTGACATACTCTAAAGCATAGCACGTTGAATCAGCTGGACCCTGAACTGTGGTAAAAAGGAGGTACAGTATTTTGGAAATCTAGATACCACATGCCCCCATTTGTTCCGTTTAACTCGGTTTGCTGCCCAGGCATGTGGTAAAGGAGTGAATGGAATCTAGTTTTTTTTTTTTTTTTTTTTTTTCTTTCATAACAGTAATTTACTCTCGTGTGACAATGGATTAATGCACTGTGAAAAGTGGTTGCCTTACTTTTCACGTTAATGGCCCCTGGATGGTGTGCTGTAGTATTTCAATGCATGGGGGTAATGTATTTTCTCTTTCTAGTCCAGGTCTGTGTCTGTGTGTGTGTGTGTGTGTGTGTGTGTGTGTGTGTGTGTGTGTTTTATTCCCCTCCAGTAGTTCAGAAGAAGCTTTACTGATTTGCTGGGAGAGACACCCAGTGTGGGCTAATTATAGCAGGATATTAGCATTTCCCTCTAAAATGTGCATTAAAAAATGAACCTTCCCGTTGGATATTTGGTCACCAAATCATTAATCACTAAACTGTTTCCATACGCTTGGGGTATGCTTGTTTATCAGCAAGGACAGGAAAGGGTTTGAGGCAAAGCAGGGAAAAAGGTACTGTGGTTTGAATGCATTGCTTGCCTGTGATGGTTGCAGCCACATTGTTTTCATGTGTGAAAAGAACCAACAGAGTTATGTGGCTAGTAGCATTTGTAGAGGTACTGCCATGTAAATCTCTCTGCTGCTCCCTCAAAATCAGTCTCTATGATCAAGGAGACCTGATGGAATCCACTGGCAGAATGTACTGCTTTTTTTTTTTTGTTTAACTTCGGTTTTGACTCGATCATATCCAATTATACCAAAAAAAAAAAAAAAAAAAAAAAAAGTGCAGGCTTGCCGCTTTTCTTGGCACTTAATTAAATGAAGTAAAAAATACTTAATGTGGTAGTAAATCAAAGTTGGTGTATTTTTTAGCAGACATTTCAATCTGCAGAAGATTAGTGACCATAAGTATAGCAGCTCCTCATTGAATTCAAGTGTGAGGAATCCAGGTACTGTGTATGGAGGCAAGTTCATGCAGGTATTCCCTGTAAGGCATCACAACTCTGTTTTATTCAAAATGATGTGGAAAAACCTATTAGTGCGTTGATCTTGCCTTAATGCATATTGAATTGAAAACTTTTTTCTTTAATGGTGGGCGACAGTGTTTTTCTTTTTCCCTTCATTTACTGGAATCAGTTGGAAGCTTATTGCTTAAAACTCATTTTTTCATGAAAAAATGAATTTTCTCGATTTTGTGATCTGCAAGTCTAATTTAGCGATTTAGCAGATTACTGAACAATACAATATGTATGACCAACACTGTACATTACTTGAACACTCCAGCTCACCGTAGCTTGAGAGGCAATGTATTGTAGCTAAATCTTCTAGTACTTTTTGGATTGAAGTTAAACTAGTCATTAAAATTTAGTTTTGATGTCTTCCAGAGTTTGAACATGGTATGTTACATCTCTCAGAAAGTTGCATGGAATTGGCTCAGAGAGTACATAAGCCTTCCCTCCCTGTGGAGGCTGCTGATAAATACCAAGATTCTAATATGACAGATGATGTACAACACTGCCAAAATATGTTTCAGAGCTGCGGTGGACAACTGCTTGGTTTGCATTGTAACTCTCGACTCTCGAGACCCCGGACAGTTAGCGTGCAGTCTTTTCCGAGCTTTCAAATGATGGTTCCGTTCAGCTGAACTTAGGCAGCACTGCATACAGGGGCTTCGGGAAATATTCAGACGCCTTCTCTTTTTGCACACTTTTTGCTGTGTTGTAGACTTAATCTAAAATGGATTAAATGTGTTCTTTTGGCCATCAGTCTACATACTATAACTCATAATGACAAAGCGAAAACTTTTTTTTTTTTTTTTTTTTTAAGAAATTCTTTGCAAATTTATTAAAAACTGAAATGCTTTTCGGACCCACCATGTCGGCAGGCCGAGCGTCGCAGCCTGAGGCCGTTTATGTTCGGAGAGCGCTTTGAGACGGTGCGCGTGCATCGCAGTGTTCACCATCACACTGCCACATGGAGAGGGCCTGTGCTGTGACTGTCACCTCTCTGCTCTGCCATGTGTGTCGGGCTGTCCTTTTCCGTCTGTTCCTTGCGCCTTCTCCCTCCTCGTGCCCCGGCTTGCTTTTTAGCAGCACCCTCGTGTTGGTAATGCAGGGCGCTGAAGGGGACAGTAGAGAAGGGATTGGGCCGAAACACCTGTGTGTGTAGAGGGGGAAAAGGTTGGAGGAAAGGGAGGCTAGCGTGGCTCGGGAACGCTGGAAACGCCGGTCTTTTGTGCGGCCTTCCCAGTGCGAGCTTAGCCTCCATCTGTCGTGGGTTTTTGACATTCACTGTCGCAGCACAGACGGCTCCAGTCGCCGTCCAGACTGTAATTAATCCACACTCCAGAACATCCACCGGCAATTTGTATCAAATAAGTGAGCCTGCGACCTCCTCCTCGATTTACTTACACACACACACACACACAGCATGCAAGCACATATATACATACATACATACACACAACGTGTACATACATGCACACGCATACTCACACATACAACACACACACACGCACACTTACACAGAGTTGTTAGCTCTCCTCACTCAAAAAGCCCTTCTGTACAAGCTGTCAACAGTTTCTGTTTAGCGTCAGGGAGGGGAGTAATGGAGGCAAATGGGACCAGTGACAAGGCCACACAACGTGAGGGAGAGCGTCACACAGCCATAATGACATCCAGCACCACTTCGCCACGGCACCAATCCCTGTGCTCTCAGCTGGGGCGCATCTTGTTGGTATTAAGTCCTGGGCTGCTTTAAAATGCATACGTTGAGGATGCATCCTTAGTATTTTTCTTTGGAGCGGCTTGGCATCGGGGATTAATGAAAACCAAAGCTAGACCTTCGCTGTGACCCATGATGGCACTTTTTCCTTTTTTTTTTTAAAAAGCTGAATGAGAAACATTCCTCGAAATGAGAGCTTGGGGGTCTTTCTCTCTCTCTCTCTCTCTCTCTGTCTCTCTCTCTCTACACCCCCCCTTTCAGCGGTTTGAAAATCCGCAGCTGGAGAGCGGAAGTCTTAAGAGGGAGTGTGTGTGTGTGTGTCTGTGTGTGTGTGGAGGAGGTGGGCGGAATGGAGCAGATGCTAACACGGCAAGATTGGGGCGGAACTGATCTGGAGCCCTCTGCCTTCTCACTTCCAGGCTCCCTGGTCCCGGGGCCAATCCACACAGTGCTGGGAAAGGTGTTCCCCTGGGAGTCCTGCTCTCTGCAGGGGGTATGGGGGGCTTGTGTTTTTGGGGTCTGCTGTTAAGGCTCTGAAGCTCAACTGTTCCCCTGTCTGTGGAGCCCTCCAGTCTGCGCCTCTTCCAGTAGGATAGGTGTGGCTTCACACCCTCATGTTTGGAGGTGACCGGCCCATATGGCGAGGTGTGTGGTGTGAAGTCACCCTCTTGCACTGTCCCTGTTTCTGTTAAACCTCTCCTCCCCTGCCGTAAGGTGTTCCCAGCCTGGGGCAAGCTGTTTTTCCTCAACACCCCCCCCCCCCCACCCCCCAGGACATTTTGTTTGGGGCACGTGCCTTTTGAAAGTCCCCGCTAATACAAACTTCCACTCAGCAGTGGCGTGCCAGAGCAAAGTGCCAATACAAACAGACTCTGGTCACCAACAGGAACTCCTCAACACCGGGGTTTTGATCAGCACAAGTGTGCACAGTTCATTGCTCTTGTTTCCGAAGAAAGGTTTGTTTTGGATGCGGTCGGCCTGCCTTTTGTCAGCCCGCTCCGTAGAGCCTGATTGCATTTATTGAAGTGGCTGCGTGAGGAGATCTTGTGTACAAAATGCGCTGAGTGCAGTTTATGACTCTGTGGTTAAGGGTAACGACTGGAAAGTGTGACTTCTCAGTAGAGGCAGTTTTGGGCTGTTTTTGGAGATGCAAACAGTGTAACTGCATGCAAGAGAGGTTTTGCTACCAAAACAAGAGCCTCTGGCAGATCTGGAAGCGCACAGACTTGCATTTCAAAAACATTTGCCAGTTTGGTAGTTTGGCGGTCACACTGTGGAGTGAAGGGGGAGAGGAGTGACACAGCCAGGTGGCACTTGGCTAATGGCCTCGGTAACTGACACACACTGGAGAAACAGCCGTCTGTAGGCCTCGCCGTCTCTGACTCAGATTAGCGCAGATCTTTGCGCTGCGGTGTTTGATTTGACTTAAATCCAGGTCTGAGAAACAGCCCCTGTGAGAATCGCAGCTTCTCTGCTGGCTTCACGTGGGAGGAGCCTGCTGGTGTCATGTGTTGAAGCAGCCCGCTGCTCTTCTCTTCTGTCATCAGCTAGGGTCACTGCCTGGCGGCTTTTAGAAGAGAGTTCTCTTGTTTTCTTTCACTTTTTTTTTTTCTTTTTTTGGTATGATTTTGTGTATTTGTCCCGGTTTGTTTTCCATCCATCTAATAACTGTAAGGTATGTCCAAACAGAATACAACAATTGTTCAAAGCTTTAATGGAAACATACTTTCAGTAGTGAATGGGCTACTACAGACCTAATGACTTATAATCATCTTCTCCCTGGCACAAACTGGGTACCAGCCACTTCTCTCTGTGACCAAGCTATCAAGGTATCAATGCAGCTATCAGACATTCTGAAACTGAGCTGCTGCATCATTTGAGCCACCAGAGCTTTGTCACTTTTGGGGTTGGTGGTTGTAAACAGCGTTTGGCAATGAGCTGCCTAATTGAAGCTAGTGTATAGTGCACTGTGGCATGATAACCTGGAGAAACCCCTGTCTTAGAGCTCCCCTGTATGTGGACTTCTGTCAGCTGTACCATTACAGACTGATCTTTAATTTCCTATGCTGTGAGAGAGCTTCAGTCTTGAAGAGCCTGCTCTTACTGGCTGTCACTCATCACTTTCTCTTCTCAGTCTCAGATCATCCTGATATTACGTAAAATCATTCCTGTGTTAAGATTTCTTGCTACCCTGATTTCCTTACAGTATGGTCTCATCGCTCCAATACTGTACTCATCACCCTGATATTTCACTGAGATCACCCTGATGGGGTCTGGCCAGCGGCCCTGCTAAGGATATCTCTGCCAGAGGAACAGGGATAAAGGTCCTCCTCATTATTTTGAGAAGCTGGTGCTCTTACAGTCCCAGAAGCAGAATGGTGTTTACAAGGCTGTCAGCAAATGGCGAGGCCCTAGACAGCCCAGACACCGTCACGGCTGGCCACTGAGGTCCCCTTTTGTTGTGGACAGGTTCATGCCACCACTTTTTCTCCTCCTTTTCTTTGTAATTGTCACCTGCTCAAATGGATTTCGGTGTGAATGATTGCTGGTGTTGAAATGCTGTTTCCCCTGTTGGTTTAATTTTAAACCGGTGTTGGAGAAGGTTGACTGGATAACATGGTGAAACGATAGAGGAATGGTGTGTGCCGTTTACCTTTAACAGACTTTTACTGTGGGCATGAAAGGGCTACCACCTATTAAGAACCTTTCTGACTAGCCATGTACCTTTGTCCACTTGACCTGCATTTTTATCCCAAAGCCCTGAAACATCCATCACAAGGAGAATGCAGCCAAGCTTTATTTGATGTTTCATTTTAACAATTTAGATGAAAGCATATGAGTGTGGGATTAAAACTGTCTGTAAAGTTGGAATATTTTTCGCATTATTTAAAAGAGTGACAGAATCTAGATCTTGTTTTGTGTGAGGGGCGTCTCTGCTCCTGTAAAGTCTTCTCTTAAACGGTGCATCTCAATTATATGGATTGGCTTGACATTGTGTTTCCCAACCTGCAAATGTAATTGCAGTAGCTTTATTATGTCTTCCAGCCCTGCACAGTGTCACAGTGAGGAACATTGTCTTTGCAATCACGCAGACACAAAATAATAGCACAAAGTAAGCATAACTCATTCTCTTACCAGCAACCATTATATCCCTGTGCCATCAATTCAGCTTTGAGCACAGAGCTATGTGCTTTGCCACCAGTCTTGGTGAGTAATGACAAGGAATCTCGCTGAAGCGAAAGGCAGTCCAATTTGCTTCCCCTCTACGGCTCTGCAGCGGAGGCATTACTGTGCCTTGCTTTGGCAACGTGTCTTAATTCTGCAGGATGTTTGCAGCTAATGATGAGGTGTTGTGTAGGAGCGCGGCTCTGAAACCTATAGCTGTCGGCTCTTTGAGGGACGTGGTGTGTCAGAGAGAGCCGGGGTGGAAAGATTTCCGTGGGAATTATCTGAGAGGTGGAAGTGGCAAGACATTTAAAAAATAAGCAGGTTTAGGTTATCCCTCCTGAATGAGCAACCTCCATAAACCGGGCTTATTTTTGCAGGGGGTTAAGCAAGGTAGTTTAACAGCTGTTAGATTTTATATTTAAATTAAATGTCAACAAGTATTAGGTAGCAGGGACAGAGAGGGAGGAGAGGAAAGAAATATCCTTTTCGTAGGTTGCCGTAGTGATTGTGTAATGAGAGAATTTCTGCACCTCAGTGCTGGAAGTGTTCATCTTGCTCTGCCTCGTTACAAACAAGTCTTAGAGAAAGGGCAAATGCGCTGTGACTGGCATTGTTCGATGATTGGCATCTCTGCTTGATCTGGATGAAAAAGTAAGCGCTTTGAGCCCACTCGGTAGAAGGAAGGGCATTCTTTCTCTTCTGGTTTGCTGTAATCGCCAGCCAAGTTCCTGTTACAGGTCAATGATTGCATTGTGCACCTTGGTTGTCCACTTTCTGATTCATGTGTACAATGACCTTTTCAACCTAACCTGGACTACCGAGGCAAAGACAAAAAAAATTGCCGCAATCTCAACCTCTTCTCTCTCTTTTGTAGGAGGTTGTTTTTCTCTGATAAAATCATACGGCCTTTGTTTATAACCATAAAGGTATCATATGTGTGTATGTATGTTTATTGCTATATAGCCATATATAGGTCCCCTTTTTGTTGGGAAGGACTTCAACAATCAACATTTTCTATATAAATTCATGCTTTTTTTCTGAGGATATGTTTACAGTGCATTGCAAACCAGGGATTCATTTAGCGACATGATTTCCAGATGAAAGTTGGCTTGTGATTTATTGATGAGGGCTGTGATTGTCTCATATGCCTCCCATAGTGTGCAATATGGAAGGGGGTGTACGGGCTGGTCTGCGAGGCTACTGCTGAATGAATATCTGTCCTGGAAGGGTACAAATCACCAGGTTAAATGGTAGCGGAGAGATTTTCGGTGGCAGTGATGGTGATGCAGAGACTTTTCTACCCAGGGCAAGATTTGTCCTGCATCATTCAACAATAGGTCAATAATGACCATGTACTGCGCATAAAAAAAATACAATGCCGGTGGCTGTATAGAATATCCAGATTAAAATAATGTTTTTTTTTCTTCTGTTTTAGTTTAAATAAATAAAAGATAAAATGTGAAAAAAGGGATTTGTCACAGTGAAAATAGCCTGTGTGTACTGAAGGCATGTTGTGTTCATCGCTGGGTTCGGCCTGCGGCCTTATTACATCATCTTACATTATTGGCATTTTGCAGACGCTCTTCTCCAGAGCGACTTACATCGGTTATTGGAATTCAGGAGGAGGAATGCAAAGCAGAGTGGGCCTGACCGGGCTGTGACGGTGATGTAGTGCCGGGGACACACCTGGGCCGGTGCAGGAGCCAGCGGGAACAGCAGGAAGCCCTCAAAGCTCTGCAAATCTGACATTCCTGCTACCGTTCCCAGTGTGAAAAACGAGGTTCAGTGCCCCCCCCCCCAACGGCGCTGAACCAGCATCTGCAAGTTGCATGAGCTTGCGCCTCCTGAGTCATTGCTGCTTGGTTTAGCGTTTCTCATCCTTGACCGTGCCCAGCAATTCTGTGTAAATACACCGCGGTGAATGGAACCTTTTAGTCACATGTAATTGAACCTGACCTAGCCATGCTGTTAATCACGACCCACAATATTTGTACAGCATTATCGGTCTGGGACGCCATTACCCCGGCGGCGAGGTCGACCCCGGCCTTGGCACTGCGGCCGTCAGTCATTCTCCTCCGGATGGGCGGAGCAACGCCTCTGTGTAACCTGAGATACAGCCTGAGGGGACTGCTGTAGCCCTGGCGGTGACTCTCTTCCTTTCTGGTGGCGTTCAGGGTTGAGTAATGTATATTCTGGGTACTACGCCTTTGAGAGAGAGGTGCACTGGCGTGCCTCGTACATCCTAAAGCCTGCAGACTGCGGACATGGCTGTCAGTGATGAGCTGGCAGTTGTTCGGTTTCACTCCATTCCCTTAAGTGCAGTAAGAGAAGTGCTTCCGAATAGAATGTAAATCAAACAATTCTTCAGAATCCGCTTCTGCAACAAGATCATCGACATTATGAAAGGAACGAGTTTGTGTTTGAGCACTATGCTTAAAAAAAAAAAAAACAAAAAGGAAAGGGGTAGAAAAATAAGCAACCCAATATCTGTAGAGTGTTGCCCCTTAATTTCCCTTTAGGTGCCCAAGTATTGGTAAACAAGCAGGCTAAATATAGAGGCCGGGATGGTAATTGGTACCCTAGCCGCGGAGCCCTCAGGGATTGAGAGAGACAAACAGGTGTGTTGGGGGTGTCTCGGAGGGGTGTCTCCCCTGCGCTGTGGGGTTGTTTTTCCTCAAAAGCCTGACTGGAGCAGGGTGTGCCGTTTTAGAGTCACACTCGCTGACAGGGGAGTTGTGACATTGTGCTTGGAATAATATCCGTTAGTGCTGACAACAAAAGAAGGAATATTAAGGGAAGGGGGGGGATTTAGAGGGAAAGGGCACTCAAAAAGCAAACACAAGATCATTAGCTTATTCCCTTTTTAGATTCTTTACGTCTGCAGCCAACAAATAAGAGATAAGTGTGTTCATTTTTTGATAGGAATTGGTTATTGGCCAAGAATTACCTTGAAGAACAGCACAGTACCTCTTAGAAAGGAGAAATGCTATTAAATAGAAGGCTCTATTTTCCCAAAGGCATCCAACAATTTTCAACAGACTTCAAAAAAGTAGTTTGCCAGTCATACTTGACCTCCCTTATACAATCAGTTCAGTTGCAGGAAGCATTTGTCCATTGTTGGTTCCCCAATGCCAAATTAAAATCTGATGGGTAACCATCAGAATCAGGTCAGCATGTCCAGTACAATATACAGCACAACTTAGACTGAGCAAATCAGATTTCAGTTTATTTTTAAAAATTAAGTTCCGTAGACTCCACCACATGCACCGTGTGTTCTACCAGTACATGCAGAGTTTTCATTTACATCGTCACATGGCAGATGCTCTTTTCCAGAACAAAATTATTGCATATAATAAGGCCACATGAACAACAGGGCATATAGGCCTCGGTCAGAGACCATCTGAACCTCACAGCTGGAAAGTTGTGATCTCCACTTAGCAGCTGTGTGTTGGCTGAGTCCAAGGCCTGTAATTACTTAATTGAAAGGTGTATTTTGCAATTCTGCTAGGCTAGGGTCATCCACAGTTCAGAGTGTCTGAAAATCAGAAGCCATAGATGACTGTGGACACTTGTGTTTGTCAATGAATGTTTCTTGTGAAGCACCTTAACCTCTTATTAATCTAATGGCTAGGTTGTCCTATTGGGTTGTGAAGAAAATTGAGTATTTGACTAATGAGTTCCCATGAGACTCCTGGAAAATGTCTCCCCGATGCTCGTTAGCGAGTGAGAATTAACGGGCAGGGGAGAACGGACTCCAAAAGCAGCCAGACTCAAGACCTGTTTAAAGTGTTTCCCCTCTAGAGTGAAGTCTTGAATGTTTCAGGGGATTTAATTGTCAGGTGCGTAGATCCCTTTTGATTATTAGTGTTTATTACTTCAGCTCAAGAAGCCTGTTATACAAAGCCCCATTCCTGGCATTGTTGTAAGGGATTGGATCGCTGCCCAGGGAAGGTTTTTTGGACAGTTGCATCAACCTTATCATGTGGTTCACGCCCCCCCCCCCCCCACCCCCCCCATCACTCCATGCAGGGGGTGTACCACTGTTCAGGATGTGTACTGGATTGTGTGTGTAGTGTTGCAAGGTGTACGTGTGCCTGCGTGTGCGTGCACATACATGTGCACATGTTGTATAGAGGGTCGAGGGCTGATACTCCATGACCCCAGTGGTGCTCCCCATGTGATCCTCTCTCTCTCTCTCTCCCCCCTCTGTTTCAGTGTGCAAGGATCCGCCTTACAAAGTGGAGGAGTCTGGGTACGCTGGCTTTATCTTACCCATTGAAGTTTACTTCAAAAACAAGGTAAATGTGCTTCAAATACAGCAAATGTGAGATGATGGTAAATGCGTTCCGCATGGCAGTGTGGGGGGAGGGATCTGTACAGGAAGGTGAGGCATGCTTAGCGTAATTAAAAGATCGTTATTCATAGTAATTGGTTATGAGCTAACATGTGGCTTGAATTACCCAGGACTAGAGGAGCGTTTTAGTGGGGCAAAGGGGCATTTTGATGAATTGACTTGACTCTGCATGTGGATGTGAATTTTGACCAAATACGCCTTATTTGACCACTTATGGATGCCTCATCAAGACCAGTTATGGTTAGTGCAATGAATAGCTGTTGAAACTTTTGGTTTTGTGCATTTCTGATTCTGAAAAAGTCCTCTCCTAAATTAAATATAACAAAGAATGGCACATATTGCTTACACTTAATAATTAAGTGGTTGTAATTAATGCTTTCCAATGTTACAGTGGTTAGCAGGTCATTTGGTATTGATTTGATGTGCATTTTGTGTTTGGCGTTTGTTTTGCATGAAAAATGTTAGTTTGGCAGTGTGGCATAAGTGGTAAGGAGCAGGGCTCGTGACCAAAAAGTTGCTGGTTTGATTCCCTGCTAGAGCCAATAATGTAATGTAATAATGTTAGTTGTTTGTGACGAGTCGTGTGTTCCCACCAGGAAGAACCTAAGAAAGTGCGCTTTGACTACGACCTGTTTCTGCACCTGGAGGGGCACCCCCCTGTCAATCACCTGCGTTGCGAGAAGCTCACCTTCAACAACCCCACCGAGGAGTTCCGCAGGAAACTGCTGAAGGCTGGGGGGGTACGTGGAGGGGAGGGGAGGGGGGGGAATGGGGGGGTCTGAGAATGGAGAGGGGCGGTGAGGAAGGAGGGGTAGATGTGGATGGTGGGAGGGGAAGGGAGGGGAGGGGAGGGGCAGCGCTGGGCTGGGTGGAGAAAGGGGGGAGGGGAGTCAGTCTTTGGGTGAGGATGTGTGAAGGCGAATTGAGTTTGGGCGGAGTCATAGGGGGGCTGGATGTGACTGGTGGGACAGTGTGAGAGGTCTCTGTTGAGCATCTGGGTGGTGGGGGGGGAGTTAAATGAAGCAGGTGAGGGTGTGGGGGGCAGAGCCAGACTGCAGCACAGGGGTGGGGCTCTTGATTGGTGATTGGGCTTCCTCACAGTGCACAAAGAGAGCGAGGAACTTCTCCTCCAAACACTCAGGTGAGAAAACAGTCCGGTCACCCCCGGCCTCCCTGCACATTATTCTCACTAATCCGCTTTTCGCACAATTACAGGCATTGTCAGCCAATGAGCTTAATGGAATTACAGCTCCCAACAGCCTAGACAATAAGTAACTTTACAGCTTAGGGTGGGCCAGTGCCTTCCTGGCCATGTATCACTGGGGACACACAGGCTGTCCTTGGACAAGTGCCAGCAGACCTCACAGTAATGTTTTTATGAATGTGAGTTAAGTGCTTTTTATTTACATTTTTCTCTTCAGTACCCTGTATAAAGACAGGGGTCCTCACCGAAAATTTCTGCAGGGTCAGTCTAGGGGAACACAGTGCGGTTTTGTTTATGCTGATGTAGCTGTGTACTAAGAGGAGTGTATTTATTTTAATGCTGATGTAGCTGTGTACTAAGAGGAGTATGCTTTGTTTTATGCTGAAATGGCGGTGTACCATCAGGTGTATATTCCTGCTTTGAATGCACCATTTAATTTGGGGTTCTGCCACTTCCGTACTGTTCCAGTGACATATGTTTAAATCAACGTCACGCACCCTTATTGACCGTATGAGAAGGACACCTAGGGCTATTAAACCAGATGCATAGCAGTATGTACACCCTCATCCTCTCCCATACTGTATGGCTGAGTTAATTAAGGAGTGAGCGCTCACTTTGAGTAACATCGTTTCCAGTCACTGGGGTGGTCAAGAGGTCTCTGGCACTTTACTCAATTGTTCTGTCCATGGAAAAAATGATCATTGCACATTGAAAAGTGTCTTTGTGGCATTTTTCAGCAACTCATGTATGTGTGTTCATGCGTTCTTTGTGTGTGTGTGTGTGTGTGTGACACATGCAAGTGCATTTATCCTCAATTGTTTCCTTCTGTCCTTGACAGCAAAGAGATCCTCATAAAAGAAGTACAGAAGACTCTAAAGTAAGGATTTAAGCCTGCCTATTGAATGTTTATTTCTCTTCATTTGGAAACCGTGAAACTTGGTTACTCCCCTCAAATCCCAGTCTGACTGAGGTTGTATGTTTGAAAAGTTGCTCTGTGTATTTTTTTTCTAATGGTATTTGCTTGTTTTCCCACATTCTGTGATGGGATCATTTTCTATTAAAAGTGCAAAGTCTCCCATATCCTGCTCCCTCTGCTTACTGTGAGTCCCTGCTCAAGCACTCTGAGCATGCTCAGAAAACCGCCTGTCCCTTCCTGTGACAGTGGACATGTCCCCTTCCACTGGTAAAGACTTAACAAAAATGTCAGCAGAATTATCTGACTGCACGCTATGGTCTTCAGCCGCGCTCAGGCAGCTTTTACCTGCATTCCGTAAAGGACAAATCGCATCCTAAACATATCCGGGGGTACTTGTATTTATAGTTTGCTGCTGAGTGACATTTGCTTAGCAGCTTTAAAAGGAAGCAAATCCCGGGAAGACTGTACTGTAGGTCAGTTGCGACCAGAGCAGGAAGAGCTAAGAAAACGCTTACAGCGGCGCTCTGGTGACAAGCTGCTTTCTAAGCCATCTTTAGTCCTTCAGCTTTTAGCTACAGTAGGTTTGGGCTTGTGTCCGCGGTCACACGATCTTAGCGGTCTTAATATCTTCCGGGATTTGAACATGTACATGATCCAATGGGTGGAGCGAGAATACGGTCCTGGGGACACTCATGGCTGCCTGGGTTTACGCGTGATCTTACTGTTCTTGTCATCTTCTGTATTTAAAAATGTACGTGGGCCAGTGCAGAGAGAGGAGGGTAGTGGGACGCTTATTGCTGCCTGGGCTTGACTCGATTCCTTTCAGCTCCCCATGCCGGTGCATTCCTTCCTCTGAGTATAAGGCAGTTTGAGACTCTGGAAATGACTGAACGTGCGAGTGATTTGAATTTTGGATTTGATTTGAGGATTTTGGATTTTGACACCACCAGCGTGTAAAGGCCATGCATTAATCCATTAGTCCTACTTTACTCATATTTTGAAAACAAAAGATTACTGGCAGTCCTCTGCTGTAGACCCAGAGGAAAAAAACTAGCCCGGGATAAAGTTCCCATCAAACTGACTCATAATGCTGCTAAGGTTTCACTGCTCCCTTTTTGCTATTTGTGTCTATCAGAGGGAAATGCAGGCTTACAACTGTTAAATTTATATTCACTTGCTCCGTGTAGGTTCAATAAATTTCTGCACTCTGGAAATACACCTCATTCATTTACTGTTTTTTTTTTCCACCACTTTCCCATCACCACTTTCCTAAACCTTTTAGCTGCTTCTGCCCTTTCACACATCTGCATTATGCGTACTGATGTCTGATTTTTATGTATGTTTACCCACAGTTCATTTCCCTGTCTTGATTAAAACTTGTAGGGTTTAATAAGGCTCCTGAGCACACTGCAGTCCCTGCACTGAAGGCTGTGTGCAGGTTTTGTGGGGCGATGGGCGGTGTTGAGGCATGTCGAAAGCTGTAACGTGACCCGTTCCTGTCTGTTCCCAGGTTATGGTCATGCAGGAGGGTTCTACCTCCCTGTTCGGCCAGCATATGAAGCTGCCCACCCTCCCCAGCAGCTCCCTGACACTGACCTTCTCTGACGCTAAGAAGAGCAAGTCTTCTCACGGGTCAAAGGTCAGTGGGGATTTCCAGGTACAGCCTTGGACTGAATTAACCCTTGAAGTCATCTCCTCCGAGAGTTCCCACCTCTTCAAAGTCTCAGACTTAATCCCCCTTATTTGGCAAGTTCAGATGGTGAAGGTATTTAACTTGGGGGGTTTTCAGATGTTAAACTTGCGCCAAAGCAGAGTGGGGGTTTTTTGCTGAAAGTGCCGATTTTTGAATTCCACTTTTCTTGGATGTGACCATAAGTGTTGTCATAGTCAAATGGGGATCAGTAAAAAACGCTTCTTTAAGACCTTGGTACTTATATTTTAAGACTTTGTTCACCATTTTTTAAAACATACAGTTGCTAAATAAGCAATGTTTTAGAGCGGAACATGAAAGAAAAATGTGTTTGTGTTTGTGAGTTTTCAGTTCTGTGGTGGTTCTGAATAGTACATGTCTAAAATTGGCATGTTGCTACCATTATGTGTTATTTTTACTCCTAAGTGGTGTCATTTACCTTCAGCTCCGTCAGAATTGCTCATAAGACTGTTCAGGAGAGACCGGGGGTTACAAATGGCCCGGTGCACATGGAAACAGTTTCAAATCCAAACAGGCAGTATATGTGATGGATTACTGACTGGGCAGAGGTCAAACAGACAAAGCTGTTCCCTGCTCAGAAATCCACCATTATCTTTACAAATGTAAAATGGCAATCAATGCATTGTTGTCTTTTCCCCCTTCCGTCGGGTAATAGATTGAAGGGTAAATTTGAGTGTGGTTGGATTTGGCTTTGACTGATTGCGGCGGCAATTTGCCGACCCAGTCTTGTATTTGTGCAGCGCTGCCTTGTTTGTTCTCCAATATTGATTGTCACACGCGAGTTTTTATTACGGAGTGCAGGCTGGATATTTTCCCCCTGCTCATTGTCGGGCTTTTGCTCGTGGCCGCTGTGTTGTGTCTCATGGATGGCGGGATATCGGGAAGTGTTTGTGAGTGCCCTGCAAAGTGCAATGCAAATTTGGACATGCAACAATGGAATGTCTTCTGCCGTTTAGACAGGAGAAAAGAGGAATGTTCTAACAAGCATTAATTGAGCAGTTTAAAATGCTGAGGAATACCTATGAGTCACAGAGTGTCAGATCTGTGCATGTGGTCAGGTGACACAAGCTGAGACTCACACTTGTCTGCTGGTTGGGGAGAATCTCTGGTGGAGCGCACCATGGGGGTGTCTGGGGGACCCCTCTGCAGAGATCTGATGATTTTTAACAGGCAGCATGCAGTACTAATGGGTTTTTCAGAGTTTTGAAACCACCTCCAAAGCAGAGCACATTTTTATATATATATATGTGTATGTACTAGAACTGTTTCCCGTGATGGTGAGATCTTCAGATCTCCAGTAGTGTCCTGGTCAGTGAGGGTGCAGTAGATTAGTCTATAGCATAGAGGGGAGGTGGAGAGCCATGCAAGAAACACAGGGCTGGTTCTGGTCTGGTTCTGGTTCTGGTTCTGATCTATATGCAACCTGTTTGTGAAGCTCTATGGATGGTTTTGTCTTTTGGGTTATAAAGTATCTGTGGCGGTGATGAGACGTTGACCCACCGCTCTGCATTCTGGGTGATAAATGCTGCTGGCGCTGAGGAAAGCGGGAGTCTCTGTGGAGGCCCGCGGCCCGGCCCGTTTTGTCTGTGAGGAAGAATTGGCTTTATGGCGAGAGGTCCTGGGGGTCAGGAGAAGATGACAAAAAAGTTTTTTTTTGAAAAGGTAGTTTAAGCAGGTCGTAACTCGCCCCACGTCTAGACTGCTTAATGGCTTTACTGCATTGATGAAATATTGACAAGGGCAGGCAGGCGTGACCCAAGGACAAACAGCCCGCCATTAAAGAGGGGTGAGATGCACTTGTCTGTCTGCAAGCTGTCCGTCAGCACTGGTTGCCACATTCCCCACACATCTCCGCAGTTCCAAAGTCCTGCTCTTCCAAGGCACGATTTCTCTCCTCCGCCCCACCGGCTCACTGTGGCAGCGGCCTCTCAAGGCTTTCCGTTTCCTGAGCCCGTCCTGCTCGTTTAGCCGCTAGGATGGTATCGATTCGGGAACCCTAATCAAGCCCTCCGCGTGGGTGACCGAGCAAATCCCCTCCCCATGCAACGGTCTTCTCAGCCGAAATCCCACAACCTCCCGTGAAGAGGCGTGCGGTTTAATCCCGGTGAATTTGCTCTTAGGTTTGTGTCTGTGTTCTCCGCTTCGTCTGCTACCTGAGGGACTGAACCGTAGCTTTGATCAACACGCACTCCAGGCTCTGGCCCTGGGGCTCCTCAAATCAATGCTTCTATGATAGCTTCTCGTCCTGTTCTGAGATAATTACAACTGTCTGTGTAATGTGTCAAAGGAACCAATGAAATGTTAGTGTGTGGTTTTTTTTTTCCGTTTGTTAAACCTGAGGTGGCTTTTCTTGATTTAGGTAGTTGTTCTTTTATGTGGTAATCCGCAGTGCTTTTCTCAAGTGCACCACAAAGCCCCTCCTTACTTGTACACAAGCCTTACAAATACATCTTAATTCCCTTTTACTTTCTATTTGTTGCTTAATACTCAGATCTGAATCCTGCATTGATTTTCCCAATTGTCTTGGGAAACCTAACGTTCAACAAAGTACATAAGATACTATATGTCATCAGTTTAGTGGTAGGTTCAGGACTAAAACAGAAAATGAACGCAAGTAAAGGGAGTCCACACACTACTCTGAAGGTCCTGAGTGGTTTTATTTGCATGTACCCACAACATTAACAGCATTTCGTTCCTAACCTGACAAACCCTCTCTAGGGAGGGAAACGATGTCCGTGTTTACATGTGCAAATAGTACCACTTGGGAGCACAGGAGTGGTGTGCAAATTTAAACACCGCAGCCAGAAATGCGTGCGCAGAATTGGATGTGAAATGTGAGCGTGCCTGTTGTAACAGCTTGTGATTTTTACCGTAGGATGGGTCCAGAAGCGGCAGCAGCTCTCTCAACACGAGCAGCGCTAACAGCAGCGGCGGGAGCAGCTCTTCCAAGCTTCACAAGCCTGGGAAAGAGCACAAAGACAAGCCTCCAAAAGACTCGAAAGAGCATGAAAGTGCCTTCAGAGACTCTACCAGGGAACCCGGTAAACCTTCCAAAGACTCCTCCAAGAAACCCAAAGAGAACCAGCCGGTTAGGGACGACCGACCCATTCCTAAGATGGGCTTCAAGGAGCCCAAGGCCCTGTCCAAGGAACACAAGTCTGAGCCCCCGCCTTCTCATGGGGTGGGGCCGGGGGCAGGGGGCTTGCACCATGGCTCCAAGGCTCCTGGGAAAAGGCCGCCTGTCACCGACAGTGAGGACCACGTGACCAAAAAGAGGAAGAAGGGCTTCTCTGAGGCGCCGCCCAAACCCCAGTCTTGCTCGTCTCCCCCACATCATCACTCGGATAAAAAACTGGCGCGGGAGAAATCCCAGACCCGCCCTGGCAAGCTGAAGGCGGACAGCGAGCCGGTGGAGAGGAGGAAGCCCACCGCTCTGCCGCCCTTCCACAATGTCGCGGACCCCAACGACTCGGACGCGGAGGACATGTCCGCCAAATCAGAGGTGAGAGCCGCACCGCAGTGCGGTTATGTTTTCGCTCATTTCAAACAGCTCTGTCACTGGAAGGTCTGCAGACTGAGTTGTCAGCTTAGCAGAGTGGGAAGGAGCAGGGCTCTTAACCAAAAAGGTTGCTGGTTCGATTCCTGGCTGGAGCACTGCTCCTGCACCTTTGGGCAAGGTACCTAACCCGGAATTGCCTTAGTGCATATCCAGCTGTATAAACGGATAACATGTAAAAACTATAACATGTAAGTTGCTGTGGATAAGAGCATCTGCTAAATGTGAATGTAATGTCAAATCAGTCTTTTAGCTTTTGCCTGAATGATTCTAATGCTTGCCATGCCTGCATTGTTAATAAAATACCAGTGATGTTGGCTTCTTTTCAATGTGTAGAAGCCCTATACGTGAATGTTCCTGTGTGACACCCTGAAGCTATCTTTAATGGTCTCAGTTAGTAGCTCTGCTCAGGGATGCTGTGCCTCAGTTTTTTTTTTTTTCCCCCTGTGAGTAGAGCACTCCATTTGGAATCTGTAAGGCGAGCTCAGTCAGGAGTACTTTTATAAAACAACTGTCAAATTATCACCATTAACTGAAAGGACAATAAAGCGGTGCTTGTTGGAATGGAAAAAGCCTGTAGAAGGATTGCAGCCTGTTTAGAGCCCTGACATGAAAACTGTAAAAGCGCCTTAGCACCGTGTTTGTTTTACAGTCATAAGGTGTGTGCTCTTCGGCAGTGAGAAGCAAGCTTTGTGAAGCTGAAACAAAAATGCCGGTCTGAAAGATGAGGGAAATTCAGAATATGGCTATAACAGCATTCTGAGCATCTCTGAACCTGTCTTTATTCCTGTTTTCTAAGCTGCTTAACGGTAATTGGTTGTGTTTATGTGGTCTGTGAAATGCTCCGTCTGTCTCTGCAATGTGCTGTGTTGGGTAGGTCGCTCTTTCTCTCAGTCCACTTGCCCTGTTCTTCAGATGAAACTCACAGAATCTTATCTACGGGAGAGAAGGATGGGGGTGGGGGTAGGGGAAAGGCAAGGGATACAGACTGTTGCCGCCCCTGGTCGTGGGGGCTGACCAGCTTTTTATATCGGGGGTGGTGCTTTCCTCCAAAAGAAGACAGAGATGCCCAGTTTTCTCTACTGCACACATGCTGGTCACTCATTCAGTGACAGGATTTCTGTAATTGATATCTGAGGTATATAGGAGTGCTGTTGAACATGGTTGAGTATGCAGCATTGCTAGGAAAGTTTGAGACACTTGTGTGGGCCACCATCACGCAGTCTGCCCCTCCCCCACAGTCTACTCCCAGCTGAACCCCCGTTGCACTGCATGCATCCATGCAGGCTTGCTTATCATATGCCGAGGGACTATTTTTATGCATGTGAAACACTAATTTTAGTATTTATTTAATATTTTATTCAGATTTCATACTTGAGTTATGGATTTGATTCATTATTGCCTGATGTGAAAGCACCACCCTGTAAGATTTTTTTTTTGTACTTACTGTTACAATACAATACGATATTCTAGCCTGCTGGAAATGGTCCGTGTTCCGACAAGCTTTTAATTTTAATAAGTGTTTAGTAAGTGCCGCACGCACCAACAAAAATTTTAATGGACGTTAATGCAAACAGACATGCATTAACAGATGTCTACAAACACTTAAGTTCCTTGTTAAGTTTTGTTAATAGATTCACAGTGTCAACTACAACAGACCTCTTTTTTTTTTTTTTTTTGAATGCAGTTCCCATTTGATCGCTGAAGTAGCTGTTCATGTGTGGTCTCCCCTGGTGTGAATTCCTGTCATTACAGTACTGTGTTGTTACACGCTAACAGAAGGTGGTTTTGAGTTGACCCAGAAGCATGGTCTTAGCCTACGCTCCCCGCGCACTGAAATGTAACAACAAACGGAGCAGTAACTCAAACCGCCCCTTACAGGTCGGCCCTCCTGCCCGAGGCCTTTACCTGCGGGGTGTGGGTGACTTTGCACAGGCCTGTCTCTCTCACCGACGGCCGTCTCTCAGCTCTCCGCCTTGGCTACTCCTGTGGTGGTGGAAGCCAAAGTGCAGGTTTCTGGATTTGCCGTGAAGAGGGAAACCGCTTGAACCCGCAGAGTCCCAGATAAGGCTCTAGACTACAGACAGAACGACGAGCGGAGCTGTTGCCGAACGGTCTGCGCTCGTTGCTGTGCTCTTACGTGCTAACCTCCTGCGCCGGGGCAGTGCAAAGAGCAGGAGAGGATTTCGGAACCCGCCGCGGGACTCCGTGATGAATCGGTGGCCCTTTTCACAGGGTTGCCAGGTCCTCTCACATTTGCTGCGAGGGCCTGGGGGGGAGGGGGGTGGGGGGGTCAAGGCTTGCACAAAGAGAGAGAGAGAGGGTGTTTTATTAGTCAGAGAGCAGGCAGGGCGATTTATAGTTTTATGGCACTGAAGGAGAATGGGACAGGACGCCATGAATAGCTAAGGATTTCCCTTTAATCTTTGCGCCTGTAAAAGGAAAGGGGGGGGGGGGGCATGCTCACATTTATGACAGAACGCGTTTCATTATCCTCTTTAATTCCCCCGTAGCAATGCCGTGTCGCTGCCTCTGCTTGCTTTTCCCAGCCCACGGTGTGTCCCAGGACGGGGATTATTCCGTCCTCGGGCCGAATCCGGGGAGGAATACGGGCGATTGGCTTTACCCCCAAGCGTGAGTGTCAACTCCGGCGCTGTTAAGATCGCAAAGGCCTCCGGGGGCCTCTTTGTGCAGGCACAAATCTTCCTCCCCCCCTCTCCACACCACCTCCAGTGTTCTCCAGCCCCCAAAACCTCCAACACGAGCCACGGAGCATCGCTGCGGTTTGGTGGTAATCGCACGCCAGGACCGCCCGGGTCCCACCGCTGCTTTCACGAGCTGAAAGCGTCATTTGTGGTGCTCTGCTGTGTGTGCTGTTTGGCCCCTTACAGCTGGATGTTTACTGATTTGCTGAGCAATTCTGGGTTAAGTACCTTGCCCAAGGGCGCAGCAGCATCTCAGTGGGGACTCGAACCAGCAACCTTTTTGGTTACGTCCTGCTCCTTACCATCATGCTGCACTTAACATCAGGAAATTTTGGGGTTGGGTCTCCTGAGTTGGTCTATAAGGCTACTGAATGGATTCCTAGTTACCCTGTCAGGGAAGGAATCTTCCTGGACCAAAATCACGCAGGGCTGGGCGATCACATACAATAGAAGCGGTCTCGTCACAACCACGCGGGCGGCATCCGAAGACACCATGTACCAAAGTGGACTGTTTTGGGCTATTTTAAAACCCTGCGAAAATCTTCTGTCGGTGTGGGAAGGTATGTAAAGGGGGGTAGCCAGGTCAGTCATTGTTTTAGCAGTCGTAGGTGCTCCAGGTCACAGTGTAATGGCCTCACCTGAGACTCAAACCCCCCACCCCTTGGCCTTGTGGTCATGAGCCTGCACACACATGATCCCCCTCCCCCACTCCCTGCAGCTCAGAGCAGCAGTGGAGTGTGAGGGCAGTGGGCCAGCAGCTCTTCCTGGCAGAGTGCTTATTAACTCCACGGCAGAGACCCCGCTCTGATGTCCCTTGCCTCCTGTCTGATTTATTTTCGCCTGCTCCAGCAGGAGGGGAAATGGTGTAGACACAGGTAGACAGCAGGCATAACTTTAAAGACCCCTTCAGATGGTTTTCTAGTTACAGAGTTAGCACAGCGAAGAGCTATGTTTTGCTTCATCCCTTTCGCGTATTTTGTGTGTGTGTGTGTGTGTGCTGCAGAAAGCTCTCCTATTTCCTTGGCCTCTGTTCAAGTGTGTGTTTGTGTTCCGGGTTATTTCACTCCTCTTCGCGGAAGAAACGCCAGCTTGGTTCTATCCTGGTCTGTCTACTGGGTGCCTGCTTAAAGCCTGTAAAGTCAGTATTAGTGCATGGGTGGCATCCTCTCACCAAATGTGTTGACTGTGCTCTGAGTGGCCATCCTGGCAGTTTGAAGTACACGACATTGGTTCCTGAACAGGTGCTGCTGTGAGATATTACCTTACCGGAGAGAGCTGCAGCTAGCTAGCCTACCTGCATATTGTTTGTGGGAACAGAGGAGATAACTAGTGAAATTTTGCAGTTTTTTTTATTTGCCTACAATGCTGCTAGTGAGAAATGGCTTTTTGTTTTTGCTGTTTGTCCCCAGCCCTACTATCTACAAAATCACTTATTTAACAGTTGGGGTCCTGTGGATTGTCTTGAGTCAGGACCTCGACTGGATAAAGTTCATAAAATGAAAGGAAGGGATGGGATGTCTGTGCTTTGCGTTAAGAATTCACTTTAGGGGCCTAGTCTGCAGATAAAGTAGGCGTGCACCCCCCCCCACTTAAAGAAAACTGTTAGCCTAGCGTGCGGCCACATGAAACTTCTTAAATTTCTTGCCGTCTCAAGGATCAGACACTACCAGAGACGGAAGGCCTGGAAATGAATGGGGCTGTTGAAAGAGTCTGTTCTCTGCTTCTTGCTCTGGGTTGTCGGGCAGAAAGGGGCCGCTTGTTTTTAAAGCCGATGGTTGGTGTCTTTCAAGTTGGAGGGCTTTGTCGCTGTGCCGTGGAGGCAGGCTGGCTGTGACCTCCAGACGCAGCTCACCGAAGGCCACCCCTGAGCCGCGCGAGAGGCGGAGTGACTCTCAGGGCCAGAGAGATGAAAAATCACATCCCTCATCGCTTAACATGTGAGGCTTTTTTCACTCTAACCTGGGTCATTCAGCTGTGATGTCATTACTCCCGGCCTCCTTCTATGGAATGTTTAGATGCTAGTGTCATGATTGGGTGACTTGGAGCAGGGGCACCTGTCTCAGTATATACCTGATAGTGGGTACCCCCCCTACTCTGAATAATATTCATACCCCAACACATGACCTGGTGTTATGTCATTTTAAACGGTCTCTAGTTTCTTCCCTCAGTTTCTGTCGATAGCATTTGTTTAGTCTGATAACTAAAGCTTTGCTTGTGGTGGAACCAAGCTCCCTGTTCTTCTGGTCTTAGTCTGTGTGAGTTGGGCCCGTCGGCAGTGTCTGCTGGTTTTAATGAAGGATTCAAAATGTCAATGGCAGTCTACCCCCGGCTCTGGGAAATTAAATTTTTGTTCATGTCACAAGGGGCATTGAACTGTTTACTTTGACACACACTGCCATAAATTCAGACCTGACAAACGGCTATTAATTCCTTTTCTGGCGGTCTGCCCTGCTTATTTACATAAAAATGTCACTGGTGTTAAGTTATGGCCTCCTTCATCTCGGGGTATTGAGGCAGTAACCAGTAGTGACCCCACAATTCTCCTCCGCCGAAGGAAATGCTTCCAGTGTGAAGCGCAGACATAATGACAAAATAGAAAGCGTTACCAGTTAATCTTTAGGGAACTGTCAATCCACCAAAGCCAGTGTCAAGTTGAAAACATGAGTGTTCTTTGCTCTGCTTGTACTTGTGGTCCTGTGATGTAATTGGTAATTGAATCATAGGACAAAATGCTAGCATGCTGAACAGACATTTTGACTCATTTGTTCCCATATAATGCTTGTTTATCTCTAGCGTTGTTCAGCTGATTGCTAGTTTTTTCTGCCGCTTGAACAAGCGCCAAATATAGTGCGTCCTTTGTCAGCCGCTGTACTCGAATGGCCGTGTCTGTTTGGGATGAAGTGGCTTTATCATTAACCTTAAAAAGAGTAATGTAGCGTTTTATAGTTGTAGTGCCACTGGGCTGTTCCTTGCTCCGCAGTGACAGACGGGGCCAGGCCTCCTGAAGTTTCCCTGCTGTCAGTCTTTCTGTCATTCCCGCACGGCACACAAAGGCCAGATTAGCATCTTAGCATTTTTTTTGGGCACCCTCAGTTCTGTGACAAACGCAAAATGTATAGTTTTGGGGCTGCATTAGGTTTTTGCATTTTTTTTTTTTTTAAATGCTTTTATCATTATTATTACTTTTTTTTTGTGTCTGGCCAGGGCTCAGAGAGAGAGAGGGAGAGAGAGAGACTGGTGATTTACGGCAAGGTCTCCTGACCATGTGTTTGATGTCAGCTAGACACCCAGACAGACAAACAGGCCATAAAATGCAAAGGGTGGGGGGAGTGGACATCAAAGATCCCCCCCCCCTTCCCCAGACCCTACAGGCAGGGGCTATAAGTGTTTACCACCCTGCTCTCTGAGATCTTTGGAGCTTCTCACATTTTCCCCCCCCCCCCAGAATACCACCACAGCAGCCCTGCTGTTGGTGTAATTTTGTGTGGTTAAAAAAAACGAAACGGCTTGATTGCCAGGGTTGCAGGTTCGAAAAGCAAAGAAAAGCATTCTCGATGGCTATCTGTTCATGCTGTGCGTTCCTGAAGAGGAAGCTCATGCACACCCCTCCACAGGCTGGTCTTAGTGTTATCAGACTTGGATCAGTTGCATGGTAATCCCCAAAATTTTTATTTATTTTTAAAAGACCTTTGCTTATTCAGGGGAACAGTTTATGTGTGTAGTTTCTTGGCAGCCAGTGTATTAAGGACTGGCTTCGTGAGCAGATAACGTTTTATGCTGGCCTGTCGTATAATAAATCTCTAGCAGTGCATTTTAATTGAAGTCGCTCCGGGAATTCATAGGAAAGTTGAAGACTTTGAGAAGCCCATTGCCCAAGAAGCCCAATCACATTTATGAAGGGGGGTCATCGAAGAGGAATGTAAACAAATTAATTCAAAGATTAACTTTAATAGTTTCTTGTAATTTCTTTTTTGGACCCTCTCCAAGAAAGGATTAACTTAATAGGAGCTCAATGAACTTCTTCGATTGAAGAAAACGTTTATAATCTTTCAACCCTAACTTCAAACGTGATAATAAAATGTAGTTCTTTGGCTCAACTCACCCGCTTGGACTCAGATGTTTGCTGATATAGCTGATTGACAAGAGGTTATAGACGATACAAAAATAATGCCTTACCATGACTGGTATAGGTTCTGTTGGGAACATTCTCTTGGACAGATTGAAATTGCTTCTCGGCCAAATAAACATGTCATCATCTGTGCCTTCAGAGAGGTAGTCTGGCTGCTAAATTGTAGCAACCGGTCCTGTAATTGAAATACAACTTGAGTTTCCCAGGTGTTGCATGAATTAAGCTGTTGGAGTCATTATCTGTGTTGCCTGTGGCCTCTCTGTAAAGAATGCCAGTTTTATTGTCACACACAAAAGGCTATAATTTATGGCAGTTTTATGGTCTTTTTTTTAAAAGAAAATCCTAGCAAATGCAGTTTGAGTGCTAAGACGGGGGATTATTTTAATTGTTGACCAGACAATTTGCATGCATGAGAGTAAATTTCATGCTATGTCTTTGTGCCTAACCCAGATGCCTTTGAGATATAGACACACAATTATTTATATATATATATATATATATATATATATATATATATATATATATATATATATATAAATAAAATCAGCCAAAAGTTTGGACACACTTTTCTTTATTTTTTCCGTTTTCCACATTTTAGAATAATAGTCAACATTAAAAATATGAAACAACACAAATGGAATTATGCAGTGACCAAAAAAGTGTTATAAACAAATTAAGATTTTAGATTCTTCAACACAGCCAAAAATTGGCAGTGTTGAAAAAAAAAAATTCATACAAAATTACACATACACATATATACACGTTAAATTAAAAGCGCATGCCCTCCAAAGCCAAAATGCTATCAAAAAGGCCTGTACATCTCTGCTTACAGAAAACAGGTGGTTCTTTAGACGATGTTCCCTTCAGGCTATTTTTACCCAACATTGCAAATCTCTTCCACATGCTTAACTTCTTAACAATGTTAACAGGATCTATTATCTAATTGATTCATTAAACCTTCTCTAAATAGAGTGCAGAAGATTTTTTATTCACAGTTTGTGACAAGCAGTGAATTAGTAAAACAGAAAATGCCAGTGCTGCAACAGAATTGAAACAAATAATTTTTTCCATAATTTTGTGCTCAACTATCCCCTTAAAATGTGCAGCTGAACATTATAGACACAGTGTCCTGAATATTTATTCGTACCCCTGATTAAAAAGGAAGAAACTGAGTATAAAAGAAAAAACTTACATATCTTTTCTGTATTCTGAAATGAAAGTGATTATTTTTGAAAAATATGACTCTGCTCTGTACAATAATAATTTTTTGTCCAAACTGATTAAATTATCCAATGTTTGTTTTTTCCTATGTTTTTTCCCATTTAATTAGTGGGATGAATAAATATGGATTTGACTGTATATATAATATATATATATATATATATTTGTACATTTTAAAGGAATAACTGAACTGTATATTTCTATGTGAAGGGAATGAAAAAGACCATTGGAAATGTGATCTACTCGGACAAAGTGGTGATACTGGGAGTGTGGCCACGCTGTCTGTGTGATGTGCTGACCATTGAGAGGACAGTTTCTGCATTGCCGCCTTTTCTTGGGGTATTGGAGGGGGGGGGGCGTGCAGTGGGGGTGCAAGGGGACTTCTCTAAACCCACTCGTGCCTGACTGCCAGAGTGGGATTCAGACATTGACTGGACACTGGATTCCGTTGCAGTTCTCCCTGTTGTTAGCACGGCGGCGTTGGGAGAGAGCGCCTGGCGTTTGTGCCGTTTCTGAGGCGAAAGAAAGAGTGAGTGTAGCGGGGCCGTAAATGCCACAGCCCCTGGGAGCCGGCCCTGTAAACCTGTCACGCTGCTCTCCGTAGTGTGGGGGTCCTCTTTCATCTGGGGCCTGCAGTCTGCAAGCAGGCAGCTGGATCAGTGCGCTCCAGCACCAAATCTCATTACATTCTCAATACAGTGTAGGGTTGATGTGACCACTGTCCATCAAGCAGCAGTACAGTACCAGCATTGATTTTTTTTTTTTATGATTTAAGAGGGTTTTTTTGTTTTTTGTTTTTTTACTTTTGTTAGTATGACATTCAGCTCTTTTATGGCCCTGTGCTTTTGTGGAAGGTTGCTCAAATGGTCATGGGCGTGTAAAATAAGATTTAAAAAACATCTGTCATATTTCTCGGGTGCCTTTTCACAGCTCTGAAAGTGTTCATTTATGAGAAATTTCGTTTAAGTTGCACCATAGACACCAGCAGCTGTGTTAATGAATTGAAAACCAATGGTGGAAAGTAAATTGTACACTTAGCTCTTAACCTTCAGTGTCCATTTGCTTAGGATAGACAGCATTCTGTGTGGTAAGATGTTGTTTTTTTTTTTTTTTTTTTTTTTTGCTTTGAGTTGTAATTGCACGAGCCAGGTGATTCCAGCGTCTCACCGAAATCACAGCTCAGTGTCCTCAGGGAGCAGGGCCACACAGGCCACATCACGCCTTCTGCTTTTAAAGTGTTTCAAATGATGACAAATGGTCAGCCCGGTTCAGATGCGTGTTGTAAATCTCGAGATTCCAGACAATTAATCTACATTTCGAAATGCCCGAGGAGAGCCCCTTGACAAGGCCGCGGAGAGGAGCTCAATCTAAAAAAAAAAAAAAAAAAAACCCAAGTCTCTGAGACCACCAGATCATACTTGTATATCAGCAGGGTGTCGCTTAGCGCATCAGTCTATTATTGTACTGGTTTTTCTGCTTTTAAGCAGTGCTTTTGCAGGCAGGCGCAGTAAAAGAGCTACAGCTCTGGAAAGTCCAGATGTGGCTGGTCTGGAGGAGAAAGGAGGGGCGGGGCTATGTTGGGGGGGGAATGGCACAGTGTGAACTCCACCCCCTGGTCCTGTAAATCCTCATAAATCAGCCTTCATTAGGAGGGAAACAGGGGCCTGATTTATGGAGGGAAGCAACTGCTAAGACCATCAAAGCCGTCCGCGTGGAAGAGAGGGCCCGAGATAACGGCCTCGGTTTATGATCCGGGGAAATTTTTACCTTTTTCTAGGACACTGTTAAATGGCGTACGATCATTGTTTGTCACCGGCCCTCATTGGGATGATTTAGGTCAGCTTTATGGTCCATCCCCCACCCCCCTACCCCTCCAATTCCCATTCCCAGTGGAGCCATCCCATTTCCCATTCAGCTGCCGGAATATTCCAGCACTCAGCTGAGTGTTCTACACCTTAGAACAGTGAGATGTGTGAGCAACATGTTTTGAATATGGATAATGGATAATATGTTTTGAATAATAATAGGATAATACATGCTGCTTATTGGATAGATGGAGGGTTTTAGGAACATGAAGGGAAGCTAACCTGGTAAACTGTGGAATTCTTGCCAAGCTGAGGGTTGTTCATTAGCTGGGGTTGCAGGTGATTGGGCCCCAGAAGTGATACTGTTTGGTCATATTGGAAGTACAGAAGTTTTGCCTGGCAACTTCCAGAAGCGTATGCTATGGTGGGTGTGTGAAGAGTTCTCTGCCGCTGGAAGGGAGAGTTGTGGTGTTGAGCATGTGCAGTTGGTGGTAAAGGAGCGTGTTGAACCCCCCCCCCCCCTTCTCATTCCCTAATTTCTCCTTATGTCCCCTCCGGGTTGCTGTGTTCCAGTCCGAGCAACCGAGTCCGGCGAGCTCCAGTTCCAGCTCCAGCTCCGGATTCGCCCCCACCCGCAAACGACAAGGTACCGCCCGTCCGGAGGGTCTCTCCCTGTGTGGTCATACACTCAGCCCTGCCCTATCCGTATACTACACTCTGTAGCGCATATACACTCCAGTCTATACTGTCTGTATATACTCCCCCCGTGTATGCTCCACTCTGTACTGTCTCTGTATGCTTTGCACTGTCCTGTCTGTGCATGTTTTTCTCTGTACTGTCTCTGGTCTCACCTTGCTGATGCCAAAACTTGTCTTCCAGTATTACAGTCTTCTAGTTTGGCTGATCTTTATGGTGCTACAGCTATCATATGGTCACGGTGAGATTTATGACTAGCAACTTGTACTACTGTGTAATGAGCGGAGGAAGGTTTATTATTGAAGGAAACGGTCCTCGGTCTGTTCAGATGGCAGCAGTGTGAGGCCGGTACAGAAACGCTACGCGTTTAGCCAGCCCAGAGCAGTTCAGATCGCCGCATGTGAAATTACTGGGATCCGATGTGCAGGAGGTACACACGCAGTCGTGTTCCGTCTTGGAAATGGTCCAGTGCAACTGATGGTTTTATCAGAGTAATCCCTCCAAAGCACAGATGTGTGAATATTTTCGCAGCGCTTAAGTGCGTTTTGGCAGATCTGTCCCAAGTCTGTTTAAAAGAAAGCGGTTCACAGGCAAGCAGCCGCCACGTCTAATGCATCGCAGATTATCTTCAGCAAGGCAGAGAAGGCATTTTTTGAATCCTAATACGCAGTTTCCTCTTAAATCGTACTGTTGGGGTTTTAACACGCTGTATACTGTCATGTTACACACTGAACTGTGGTGGAATGCTGTGTTGGTGCGCGTTAGAAAACGCGCATTAATAGCCGGGGTTTATGGAAGTGTGCTGTTTATGGGGGCCAGTGCCTGGTAGAAGACCATAAACTGTTGTGCTCTGTTTTGTTTCATGGACGCAGTGCCTGACTCCGTCTGCAGGAAGGTGGTGGCTGTTTCCGCGACAGCCCACACAGGTAACCGGTTCCACCCTGCCCGCTGCCGCCATCACTGCTGCCTCTCCACAGAGCCGTGCGTCCGAAACGACGCGGTCTTAGCGCTAACGCTCTACGCCGGCTGCATCTGCCGTCTGTAAACAGACATTTTCATCGGTTACCCTGGACCATTTGTAGATCCACAGATGTGGGCGGCATGCTGGAGTTTTAATCACTGTAAATGGTATTTGCGTTTGGTGCTCAGATGGGAAGTTTACAGTCTGCTCAGTAATTGCTCCCCCCCGCTATTGATTTTTGAAGCTCTCCATGGAGATTTATAGGCATTGTCTTGTCCTACTCCTCTCTCAGTGGCGTGCTTCAAGGATGGCCTGTTTATGCACGCTGTATCGCTGCATGGTTGAGCGATTCAGGGCCGTGAAGGCAGAAACGAGCCAAGTTAAAATGTGTTACATCAGTGCCGTTGATCACTGTGAGATGGGTCATGTACCAGGAGCAATTAGCACATCTGCCTGGGAGTGAGGTGATTGAAAGAGGCAGTATTTTTTGAATTGGGGAAATAAATGCCATTAGAAGAGCTCTGGTCTCACTCTATCCTCGTTGTTTCTCTCTCTCTCTCTCTCTCTCTCTCTCTCTCAGTTCTGGGCCCACTGCGGTCCATAATACAGGATCTCCACTCAGACGATAATGAGGAAGAGTCTGAGGAGGATGATGACAACGAGGCAGACTCTGACCTGGAGCGGCCACTGCACACACATCTTACTCACCGACACCGCAGGTCAGTACTGAGCCCTGTCTCTGAGTGAGGTCCGGTGGCCCTGTAAGTTTGTACCGGACCTTATCATTGGATGCTAACCACCAGACCTCCATATTCTGGCTGATCCAGTCAGTGTTCTTCCTTTGTCAACATGATGTTGTGGAAGACAAAAATAAAAACCAGTGTGTAACATTCCACTGTAAACAAATGATTTTAATGGAGATTTTCTCAATTAGAGTCGATGTTCCTCTCATATGATTGAGTACCAATCATCAGAATGTTGTTTTTGTTTCTTTACTTATTGGCCAGACGCTCAAATTCCGAGAGAGGGTTGGCTGCCAGATATAATTTTAGACAGTTTAATCATAAGTTAAATCTGTTTGTTTACCGAAGTTGGCTTCTTGAATATATTAAAGACACATTTAGTGGAATGAGCGTTCATGCAGTGGCCTTGTGGGTATATGATCGTGCCTAAATGACTTGTTCTAAAAGCAGAGCTGAGTGCTTGAGGACTAGACTTCATTTCTGTTAACACTCGCACGTTAATCACTTCCCACTTGATCAAAAGACGAAACAGACCAAGTAGCTTAGCCTGATGAACTTGTCTACAGTACATGGTAACACAAAGCCACTGAAATTTATTCCCCAGTCATTTTGCGGCGTCTCATGAAATGTGGGCTGCGAATTATAAATGATTTATTTTTTTTGCAGTCACACAACATGGTGTCTTTGGGGTCAGAACTGTAAATGGAGTGACATGCAGCTATGAGAGTTATTCAGATGAAGGTTTCCTGCATCCAATATACATGCCCCACCAGGGTCTCTGTGGATTTATTTGTTATATTGAGTCCTCCCTATCCGTTTCAGTGCAGTGTGACTGTGTTTTTACATAAGGTCAAAGTTTGCTGTCATTACATTAACCATTCGGTCTGGAACGTGAAATGTGAGCAAGAGTGTCGCTCTCCTGTGTTCACAGGAACTGCAATATCCCATTATGTCTCACTAGAACCTATAGAGTAGTAGTTCTGATCCTAAAGCTTGGGCAGCAGACTTGGGGGCAAGACTTGTAACCGAGAGGTTGTCGGTTCATTTCCCCACTGGGGCACTGCTGCTGTACCCTTGGGCAAGGTACTTAACCCAGAATTGCCATAGTAGATATCTAGCTGTATAAATGGATAGCATTGTAAAAAAAAAAAAAAACTAACTGATGTGAGCCGTTCTGGATAAGAGCGTCTGCTAAATGCCAGTAATGTTATGTAATGTAAATGAAATTCACTGAATGCACCAGAGGGTTTTGGGGTGTAGATTGTCACTGTATTGTAAGTGTGGGGGAAAAGCCTACGGTGAAGCTCAGAATCCAGCTGGATATACCAGTGTGCTGTATCCCTGGACCCTGTAATCATTATATAAATGGCTTCTTCCCCAGAAGGCCCACTGGCTTGACTGTGTTCCCATTGAGCCAGCCTAGTCTTTGCAAATTTGTCTTCAGAGAACATTACAATGGTTTACCAAGTGCTGTGGTGAGGTTGTAAGAGATGTTTTGTTCAAAGTGGGGAGAGAACCCCCAGTTGAAAAGTCCTTGGGTCAAACTCAAGCTCTCATTTTGTTTTTTTGTTTTTTTCATTTTATTTATTAATTGTTGTTTTGTTTTTTGTTTTTTTTTTTTTGCTCCTGCAGGGTGAGTCTGAGTGACGGCAGCGACAGTGAGAACAGCTCCGCCTCCTCACCCCCACCTCGAAACGATCCCCCACCTTTGCTGAAGACGAGCAATAATCAGGTCGGGCCCCCCCGCCGGCATTGTGTCTCCCCCCACTCCCCCCTCCCCCCTCCAGTGCCCCCACAAACATGTCTGTGGCTGTGGGGTGATGGCATTGGAGCTGACAGGCTCTGTAATCAGCCTCCTCTCAGTTCTCTCAGACACAGGGCATGTGGAATGGAGGGAGGAACGCTGGTTTATCATTGATATGTGGAACAAATGCTCCAGTTGGGTTTCGTTTACCGTCACTCTGACGTCTCATTATGCAATTGAACACAGCTGCATGTCACATGCAATTAGGCACTGGACACAGCGTCTAGAAAATCTGTTGGAGTGCTTTATTAGCATTAAAAAAAGTCCCAATATGCATACGCTTTATCTGTGACTGTGTTTGTTTACAATTACTGGTAGGAAAACATGTCAGTTTGCATCAGTTGTACTGTGGGTGATTGCTCAATTTTTTTTCCTGTTCCCACAGATACTAGAAGTAAAAAGCCCAATAAAGCAGATGAAGCCAGAGAAAACAATTAAAAACATTGATTGTGACAAGGTAGGCTGGTATGTTCTTGATCTAAACACCAGGAACATCACATTAAAACAAAGATTCTATTCTGAACATTGCAGTGGATAATTGGTGAAAGACTGATTTGTTTTTCTTCAAAGGACTTTCATTTGAAATTTTCAAGGGAAGATGATACTGTCATGGTAGATTTGAAAGCATGTGCTAGTGAAATTTAAAGCTGGACCCTTGCAGGCAGTTATAGGTGAACGACAGTTTGAGTCTGTCATGTGATTGGCTGGGTTCTGTGTTGCAGGCCTACCTGGATGAGCTTGTGGAACTGCACCGGCGACTGATGGCACTGAGAGAAAGGCACATTCTACAGCAGGTAGGAGAGAGAGGGAGGGGACAGGTTCTACAGCAGGTAGGAGAGAGAGGGAGGGACATGTTCTACAGCAGGTAGGAGAGAGAGGGAGGGAGGGACGCGTTCTACAGCAGGTAGGAGAGAGAGGGAGGGACATTCTACAGCAGGTAGGAGAGAGAGGTAGAGAGAGAGAGAGATGCAGTCTACAGTGCAGAGATGCTGGATTGGTTTTTCCTCAATAGGCAGCATTAATGCACGCCCCTACCTTTGAGTCCAGTGATAACCATGAACCTCACACAAAAAATATGGAGGCCACTGTGTGGTTTTATGATGAAGCCATTGAGCTCACTGGTCTGGTCCCCAGGTCTAAGTTACCAAGTGCAGGGGTCTACTCATGTAAACTGTAAATGGGAGAAGAGAGGAAGCAGGCCCAGCAGATGCACTTGGTCTGGTTAAACAGGCATGCATGGAAAATGAATTTCTATCACATCGTCCCCATAGAATACCTATATATCCATCTTACCATCCTGGAGTCTCTAACCATGAAAGTTCTCATTTATCCAAACCATTGAAGGTTAACTGTATCTTATGCTCTTGTTTGTGTACAGACAGTGAAAGGAAATTCCTTACTGTAAAGTGAATGGGTTTCCACCCTGGAATGCAGGCGGTTTGAACATCAGTGTTCCATTGGTACATTATTCCTTGATACGTTATGGAGAGCAGTAATCAGCATTGCGTCACCATTGTGGAGGATTGTAGTGCGTTTGTCACGGAGAGTTTGGCGGCACGCCTTACTTGTGCAGAATCAGGCCTCCAGCACATGGCCAAGGTCACTGCAGACACATCACCAAGCTTTACTCCACGCCCAGTGTGAATGTAGGGAACAGTGGAGGAAACCCCTCATCCCCTCACTAGCTTACAGAAATGTTCCACATCCTGGTCCATGAAAGATGGAAGCCATTAACTTTAGGCGTTGTTTTTTTTTTTTTTTCTTTGGAAATTGGAAAATTAGCTTATGTCATTGAGAAGGCTTTCATGTTGATTACTTCTCACAATAAAATGGTTTTGTACAAAATGTGAAAGGAGAGATGAGCAGTATTCATTTCCCTCAGACATACACTCAGTGAAGCACAAATGTATGCAAACAAGGGCACCCCCCCCCCCCAATCCCTACTGAATAAGCCCATGATAAAAAAAAGTCCCAGTCTTAACATGGTTTTATTGCCCTGACTGTAAACCTTGGTCGTGGAAGCATATGACTTCTATCTTCAATGTCAAAACAGGCCTCTGGGTCTCCTTGTGTTTTTGGCCCGATTTCAGGATGTAGGGGGGGAAAAATGTTTTCCACATGGACCCCGGCTTTGTAGTGTGAAACCGGCCAATCAGGTCAGGTCCTATTACCGCGAGAGGGCTTCATCAACACAGACATGCTGGAGTCCTGCTAATCACTGATATGATTTACTTTCAGTATGGAGGAGAAATGTAACCAATAGCAGGTTTGTGGGGGGGGGGCGCTTCTGAAGTGCATCTCTGCAGCGAGTGGCATCTGATCCATAGCGTAGGGGGACTCGGCGTTCCGCTCAGGGTCTCATAAAACCCAATACCCGCCTTTCTCAACACTTCACCCAAAATTTGTTTTTAATTAGATGTTTTTTTGCGCGCCGTCCAACAGCACGTGTCTGATATCAGGCTCGCTCAGCGATCCCTCACAGAGAGCGCGAGCGTTGGGGATTCGCTCAGACGCTCAGCGATCCCTCACAGAGAGCGCGAGCATTCAGATTCACTCAGACGCTCGGCGATCCCTCACAGAGAGCGCGAGCATTCAGATTCGCTCAGACGCTCGGCGATCCCTCACAGAGAGCGCGAGCGTTGGGGATTCGCTCAGACGCTCAGCGATCCCTCACAGAGAGCGCGAGCATTCAGATTCGCTCAGACGCTCAGCGATCCCTCACAGAGAGCGCGAGCATTCAGATTCGCTCAGACGCTCAGCAATCCCTCACAGAGAGCGCGAGCATTCAGATTCGCTCAGACGCTCAGCGATCCCTCACAGACAGCGCAAGCATTCAGATTCCCTCAGACGCTCGGCGATCCCTCACAGACAGCGCTAGCATTCAGATTCGCTCAGACGCTCGCCGATCCTTCACAGACAGCGCTAGCATTCAGATTCGCTCAGACGCTCGGCAATCCCTCACAGACGGCGTGAGCGTTGGGGATTCGCTCAGACACTCAGCGATCCCTCACAGACAGCGTGAGTGTTGGGGATTCGCTCAGACGCTCGGCGATCCCTCACAGCGAGTGCGAGCGTTGGGGATTCGCTCAGACGCTCGGTGATCCCTCACAGACAGCGTGAGCGTTGGGGATTCGCTCAGACGCTCGGTGATCCCTCACAGACAGCGCGAGCTTTGGGGATTCGCTCAGACGCTCGGCGATCCCTCACAGACAGCGCGAGCTTTGGGGATTCGCTCAGACGCTCGGTGATCCCTCACAGACAGCGCAAGCTTTGGGGATTCGCTCAGATGCGAAAGGGGCTCCCCGGTCCCTCCGCCGAGACGTGCCACATGTAAACAGTTCCTCTTTGTTTAAAGAAGAGCGTGCGGATGCTGCTGAACTCCTGCTCCGTTTTACATAAATGGGAAAATCTTGCCGGTTTCAGAGTTCCATAAAAGGCCAGCAAGCCCACGGGCCTCAGGGTTAATACTGAGTGGTGCTGTGCTGTGGTGGGGAGGGAGTGGAGTCTGTACACAGGGTTACATGTTTGATCTCCAGGTGGGCTTAAGTGAACATTGAGCTTCATAAATGTGATGAAGATAAATAAAGGTACTGTGTAAGCACCATGCAGGTTGCCCTGGAGAAGGGCAAAGGCTAAGCAGACCGTTCATGCTGATTGTGCTTTTTTTTTTTCTTTCTTTCTTTCAGATAGTCAACCTCATAGAAGAAACTGGACATTTTCACATCACGAACACCACCTTTGACTTTGACCTGTGCTCACTGGACAGGACCACGGTGCGCAAACTGCAGAGTTATCTGGAGACTTCTGGAACATCCTGAGGATCTGGGCAGCTGGCTGCCGCTAAGAGGACGACAACCACGCCCGCAGAGGGGGGGGGGTATAAAATTTTTTTTTTACTTGAAATTATGCAGCAAAACAAATGACCTGCCAAGTCTCGAGAATCCTCCTCTCTCAGCTTCATCTCCTGCAAGCCGGATGCGTCTCTCTCTGTCCAAGAGCTGGCCACGGTGGAGAGGAGGGAAAGTGCTGCAAACCTTGGATATCATTCCTGTTGGCCCACAGCTCACCTGGAAAGCCTTGAAGACAAAACAAACAAAAAAAAAACCAACAACAACAAAAAAAAAAAAAAAACTTCACAAAAACCATGGGAAAACGAAGACCTTTGCTCTTAATGAATGTGCATATTGTTACCATGTCTGTGCGATAATTGCGTACTTTGTGAAGAATGCATGTTTAACACTGCCTTACTACATTGTCCGTCTATTTATTGAGTTTCAGGTCTGGGGATCTTGTGTAGGAAAGAACAGTATGGTGTCCGTACAAGCACTTCAGGAACAGGCATGTGGGGCTGTATTATGGGAGCACCATGCACGAGGTCACCTTTTGGTATGCAGAGCTTTCATTCCTCTGTGTACAAGAATTCAGATAAAGGATGGGAAGACACTATGTGAAGACCTATGTGAAGACAAGGGTGCATTATGAAAGAGATTTACAAGCATGTTGTGAGCATATGAATTGAAAGCAAATTGAATTGTAAAAAAAAAAATTAAAAAGGTTCTATTCTTGGTACAAAAATATAAATTTTTTAATTAGATGATGAAAATGCCAATATTGATTTCAAAGACGGGTGGCATATTTTATGTTTCGTGCACTAGTTTCAGTTTGATGAGATCGGGGCAGGCTTAAATGTTCATGTGCTGAAGTGCAGAGATGAGAGGGAGTGGATTGGTTGGTAGTCATGTGACCACATCCCATTGGCCAGAGCCAGGCTTGCGCTGAGAAAGGAAAAACCTACGCATTCTGGGACTGGTGGGATTAATGTATTCTTACAAATGTAAGACATTTTGTAGAAAAAAAAATTGTACTTTTTGAACCTGTTTAACCTTATTTATTTTGTGGGGGGGGGGGGGGGGGGGGGGGCTTCAGTTGCCAAACCCAAGTTCCGAATTCCTTTCTTCTGCGTGGAGGGGAAACGCCATCCTCCCCCCTCCTTTTTGTGGAGGTGGAAAACTCTTCTGTTGTTAATCTACGAAACCTAAGTTAATTTGGCTTGTTTTTCCAAGCAGGAAGCCCTGTGGTATTCCTGCGAGCGTGATGAGGGCAGAAGGCACAGCTGAGCTCGTGTTTGCGTGAAAGCAAAGCAGTTCCTGTCCTCCGTGTCACTGTGCGTGTTAGAGACACAGCAGGTCAGTCTGTAAGGGGTACAGACATGACCAAAACGGGCAACTGAGAGGAAGATCGTTACTGGCACTGTGTGTAATTTGTGTACGAGTTTTTTTTGAACATGCCTTTTTTTGTATTTTTTGTTCCAGTGTGTGTTGAAAAATATGGCTCATTCTATCATTTTCCCCCCTGTCCCATTTCTCAGCCCAAAGATTTTTTTTATAATGTAAGAATATCATTATATATTGTTTATATGTGTATATAAACTTTATATGTGATACAAATGTTATCTTTCATTTCTTGGAAGGCTTTGCCCCGCTTTCATGGAGAGTTCTTGACTGTCGTCCAGATCCAAATGAGAGTGCCCTTTACTTGAAGCAAGATTACTCTTTCTACACAATGTGCAATTACTGACTGTGGCCCATGTGAACACCAGTAAAGGTGTCAGAGTGGGTATCCTGATCTTTATGGTCACGATTGTTCATGTGAATTGGTAACAGTAAGGGCAGCCCCTCATGATGGCGGGCCTGTGACTGGATAAGCCTGTTTTCACTTGTCTTGGTTCGGTCATATGTCCATCCTGCCAGCTTCCCAACTCCAGTTTTCCATGGTACAGGGGCAGGCACCAAAAGAGAGCTGTTCAGCTCAGTGCTGTTATTGGTTCATTACTGGAGGTGGGAGGGGCAACTTGATGGCAGGAAGGGGAAGTGTGATGGATCGCAACAGTAGGGTCTCCTAGAAATCTAATGTTTGCCGTTTGCCACAGCTGTCTATCTGAACAACCGAGCAGTTGAGTGAAACTCCTAAAATACATTAGGTTCCTCTCGTTGAGATGTTTTGTATGTAGATGGTGTTGGGTGGGGAAGGGGGGGTGGGGGGCAGTTCCATTTTGATGTTTGTTTTTTCTTACAATGCCGTTGCAGTCATGTGTTGGGTTGAATGTTAGGACAATGGGTCCTTTATCTCTCTGCAGTGGAATAGATAATACATTCTGTAAGTGTTTTATCGTCCACCTAGCAAGCTTTCCTATAAAACAAGAATATCAGTTCACTTTTGTGAGATCTGTCTGCGTCTTGTCTTTTCATTCATTCAGTGCTTTGCAAAGTGTCGTTCCCCACTGGCTAAATCTCAGCTCCTGATTTCTTCTATCGAATACATGTTTTAATAACTAGCCTTGGTTTCTCTGTAATGTCAAGAAGAGGAAAAAATAATTCTCATTCCAATTCTCGTCCCAGTTTTCATTCACTTCATAAATCCATGTAGCAACAAAACCTATTTAAAAAAATAATGAAATGAGTTTTAAAGGACTGTCAGTAAGCCATTTGGGCATTAGAGTAAGCATGGTAAAGCATGCAAGTGACTGCCTAGTGGTGTTAAACATTAAATCATTCCACTTATATTGAAGTTGTAATCTGGTGCGGAACATAAAAAATGAAATCAAAAAGTTTAAACTGCATACGGGTAGATACATATAAACTAAATACAAGATTTTCACACACAGTTATGAGTGTGCACACTTTCAGATAGCGCCCCATAAACCTTGCTCCACAAATTGCACTGTAAAGTAATCTTTTCCCATCTCGGTTATTGCTTACAATGGGTCTTAAATGCTAATGGATCCTGAGAAGGACTGAAATATGAAACAATGTGTAAAAGCAGAAAGGATCATGAACAGCCTTTATTAATCTATAACCCTGCTCTCAGGTCACAACATCCCTGTTTCAGCTTGAATGAAGGGCTTGTGTAGCACATATGGTTTTTATGTGTTTGGCAAAGTGGGTGGTCTCACAAAGTTTAAAAAAAAAAAAAACTCATTTTCTGAAGATCTCGGGGAGGGTTTGGCTAAATAAATGGAATGCCATCCGAAACACATTGTCATGATGTCTTGATCAAGGATGGATTAAAAATCTGAAAAGGAATTGGCCTTGAAGATCGAACACACAGTGTCATCCTTGTAATATGGCTCTGTACAATTCTGTATTAATGCAGGTAGTGTAAATAAACCCGGGTGTGTTTGTACCAGTGCAGATTTGCACCAGTGATCAGTACAGTTAATTAAAATGGTATGTGACTAAGTGTGTGTGTGTGTGTGTGTGTGTGTGTGTGTGTGTGTGTGTGTGTAGAGACTCAGATTTAGTCATGTGACTTAACTTACTCTTAATGCCATTATAAGAACCCTACTGAGTCAGTGTTTTCTGTGGTTTACGTCCTTTAAAACACATCCGCTTAGACTCTCTTGGTACAGGCCCATTGCGGTTCGTTTCTTTGTAGATAGCGGTGGGGAAGGAGAGGGCAGTTTGGCCAATAAGCCTCCTCATAAAGACGCTTGTGTGCAATCATAAAATTACAATAACATGTTGAGATATACCCGTTGAATCACTACTCCTTGTGTACAGAGTTTTGTCTCGTATAAAGTCTGGTGATGGTATACCCAGAGTCTCTGCATGTTGGTCCTGAGAGCACAACATGTGCTGGTTTTCGTTCCAGTTGAAGCAAACGTTGTGGAAGCCCATTGATTTTTTTTTTTTTTTGTCCTTCTGTTAAAACACTTCCAGCAGCCCATATGTGTACCAAACCATTAACGGCTGATACTTGCTTTGCGATATCTCATTTCGATTAATACTCAGTTAACTAATCAATTAAGCCTGATTACCACAGAGCTCTGCTGGAGCCAGAAGCAGCCTTACACATTTATTTAAGCTTTTTTTGCTTTGATGTCAACCTCTGTCACCCCTTGCTAACCTAGCTGTGCCTACAGTAATATAAGAAATCACCCCTGCCACTACTCCGCTTATCTCATTATTGGTCAGTGTCAGCTCAGATACACTGCTCAGATTGCATTACTTGTGTCGGTTTCATCGCCGGCGGATGATTGGTAGATTTAGTCACAGGTTGAAAGTCAGGTGGCAGGAACTGCTGGGCACCACAGAGTGTGTGTGTGGGAGCAGGCCGTGGCATCTTGGCATTGCTGGAAAAAAGGTGCAGTGAGACTCGGGGAAGCAGGGGACTGGATTTGGAACGGCGCTGGCCCTTTATCAAGTGCGCGTGCACACACACACACACACACGTGCACGCACGAACGCACATACGGTCTGTACAGGTAACGCCAACTGTGGCCAAGCCTTCCGAGCAATGAGTTGTGCATCGTTAATTTGTGCAGCTGACAGTTCCGCATATGTAACGTGTAGAAGGGCTGGCACCTCATAATGCCAGGCGAAGACGAGGTGATGAGTGGATAATTCGGGATGGATTCCTTGTTGCGAACAGCTGACATCATAAAAAAACGGGACGACGTTAGCGGTTTTTACGGTGCACGTACGGCGTGGCACGCCCTGTGTCAGAGCCAACGAAGCCAGCGGAGATCGTTTCGGCAGGGGAAACTAGGTGCCACCGGTCTCCGATTGGGGTGGGGTGGGGGGCGCGCGATTGTAACAAATGCACTAAGCCACAGCACTTAACACCAGCTTGTGTAGCCTTCAAACGAGGGAGAACAGCTGGCGTCCTGGTGGCAGAGCAGGGGTATTCTAAAAATGTGATGCACTTCTAATCGTATTAACACGCCTCTTTCATACCTCTTACTCCCAAGTCCCTCTTTGTAAAAGGGCCTCCTCAGTCTCTCTCTCACACACACACACACACACACATACATGCATAACACTTTTATTGCCCTTGCCTTAGTTTCGACATTCATTTCTACTTCAAACAACTATTTAAAAAAAAAAACACTCTCTCTGTCTCTCTCCCTCCCTCCATCCCCCCCGTCCCCCCTGCAAGAACCAGATTAACAAGCTTCCAAAGCATTTATTTCACAAGGATTTTTTTCAAGTCTCCTTTGCAAATATGTTTCGCTCTTTCCCTCTCCCAGATTACTCACACCTCTGAGCATATTCATTGGCCATTCTTATAATTCCACTTCACATGAAGATAAACTTTCTATCATCCTCAGCTCTTTCTCTCAGCCCTGATGGGGTTGGGGGGGGGGTGGTTCGGATTTTGTCCAGCACTGTATGTGAGAGATGCATTGCAGAGTCAGTGTGTCACGGATGTCACGGATGCTAAGAGAGACGGACCATTAGGGACACCGCCACCGCAAAGCGGCTAGCGGCGGCGGCGGCGTTGCTGTGGATACCTCAGCATCCTTAAGACCTGCGATGACATGTGAGGTCATTATGTGTGCGATGGGCGTGTGATGCTGGCTGATACAGGGCTGTGAGGAGGGCAGAAGGTTTCCCCTGCTTTATTAAAACGCTGGCGTGATCATTCTGCCTGTCGCTTTGTCAGGGCCGCTGTAATGTCACAATCTGGATTAACAAAACACTGATAACGGTGGAAATGTGCTTGTAACTAGAAACTACTATAAATACAAAAACTGTAACTAAACGTAAAAATAATGTTTTCTTCCCCCATTGCACCTTTAATATTCTTGCAGTTCGTGCACCGTCACCTAGCCAATCCTACACAAAGACGTGCCTGTTTTGTCAGTTTCTAATCCTGGACGTTCCAGATCTGCAGATAAAGATTTATGCGCAAATGTTATATGACAGGAGTGACTGTTTCGTTTACTTTCCATCTAATACCACCATTAAGGGTGGTTGCAGTAAATGTTCATTTTTTGATATTGCATATTTTTAAAGCTAGAATATACACATATATATATATATATATATATATATACAAAATTAGCATGCTAATCAGCAATGATGTCACCAAGTGAACCCCACACCGTATTTTTAATTGTTTTCTCAGGAGAGAGACAGATAGGCGTAAAGAGTGTATTTTCTAGTGTAAGGTATTTATGGTCAATGTTTGTAACAGTGTCAAGTAGACTGTAGTAGTGGGTCCAGTTGCTCAGTGTCTGACTCCACAGGAGGAAGTCAGTCAGGCTGAAGGAATGCTATGAGAAACTGATCATCATAAGACCCCTCCACAGTTATGAGTGAGTGTGTGAAAGAGTGTGTGTGTTTAAGGGGGAGGCGGGGGTTCTCGCCTTAATCCACGTCACGCTCTTTCTCCCGCCCAACACCTGTTCATTACTCCATAAATCCTCCCCAGACCCAATTAAACGGGCCACAGAGAGTCAGCCCGCGGGCCTTTGAAGAGGCCGAATGGGAAGCAGACTTAGTGACAAACCACAAAAGCTGCCCCTGCTTCTCACTTCGCCTCAGATCTAATGGGCCGTTTAAATAAGTATATGTGTACATATAGATGGCAGGGCGGTGTAGGGGCTGACAGCCGAGGAAACTACCCAGCACCGGGGATATTAATAAATTGAATATGGCTGCGATCCCCAAATGGCCTTTCGTTCCAGTTTGTTTAGTTTCTCCCACTGTGAGTTTTTTGGCCCCGGCTTCTAAAAGCTCCCCTCTTAGTTCTCCCGGCCCTGCAGTCGCTCACTGAGGAGATCCAGAGCCGATGCGCTCCCGGGGTCGTCCGCGGCAACATCGCCGGCGCGCCGTAAACCGGGCAGAGACAGCAGTGCAGCGGGGGTGAAAGTGTTCGGCCCCGCGTGTTTAAGACGGAGAAGAAAAGTATTTCATTTGTGTCTGCTTTCACTGGGGTTCTAAAGAAGAGAGAAGAAAAAAAAAACACCCCGTCTACTTTGGGATCCTGGATTAACTTCAGCCATTTCAAAGTCTCTGCACTGGCAGAGAGGGAAAAAAAATGGAGCAGTTCACAGTCAGGGCCAACAGCAGGACATCCTGTTTGAGCTCTGAAATACCATTTCCTCCAATAAAAAGGAGACCCTAGAAGTAATCTCCCACAGAAGAGACACAGAGACATTGATTGTCATCCTGGCGCGGGGCCAAGTCTGAGGAGAAAGAGTCCAGCAGACCCACTGGAAGGCAGTCAAAAAGCACCTAAAGGAAGTCATTAGAGCCAGGGCCTGATGAAAAGGCTGACCCCCCAAAGGCATCCTCCAGACTGCTCGCCACAAAGGCTCGTAAATGCTGGCATCACAAAGAAATCGCTCCCCGATCGCGCAGGTTTTGATCCAGACACGGAGAGGGAAATTAGAGGAAAATGAACATTACAAGCATTTCCCCACTTTGGACAATTTGGAAAAGGTTTTTTTTTCCTTCCCCCCACCTCTCAACATCCATCGTGCATTATTCAATGATGTACTTAAGATTAATTATGGCTAATTATTTCTGATCATGAAATGTTCCAGCAAAACTAGCTTTGACATATTTTAATTCCTGCCCTTTGCTATTTTGGTGTTGTGCTTTTAAATGATATTCCATCAAAGTTTTGCTGAAGGTAAAAATTCATTGGGAAATTATGCTACTTACCCTTAAAAAATGATATCATAAAATCAAAAAAGCAAAAAAAAAAAATGTCCTCAGCAAGCTAGTCCTCAACAAGCGTGCTGATTCTGAATCTGAATAACAATGGATGTAAGCGTATGAGCTAAACAAACCGCTTGTGAAGAATCTAATTCCGCCATTGAAATGAAATTGTGGTTTCAAATCATTTCAAAATGAAGGAAGTGAATTGAGAGCAGCGACCACCACAGCATGCTGGCTTCCTTTTCTCTCAGCCATTTTGTTCCCCATCCTAATCCGCCATTGTCATCAAATTTGCACACAGTGACAATAATTCAAAAGCACTTATTATATGTTTTAGCTTAGTTTTGTCCCAGGCCTTTTCTTTGGCCAATAGCGTTGACCTTTCTGCCAGTCCTGCCTGTGGAATTCTGGGTGGCAGCTCTGTCGCCGAAAACGCATACAAATTAGGTTTTCAAAAAATCAGATCAAGTTATGTAAAGAACAAAAGCAAGCAGACTTCAAAAGGGGGCGAGAGGAGGGGACTGAGAGGAGGGGGTGATCTCCTCGGCCAGCGTGGAGAGGACCTGGTGGTGCAATGTAAAGAGTTCCCAAACCACCAGGTCCACAGATACCCTGGAATGGATTTTTTTTTTTTTTCTTTGCAACCCCCCCCCCCCCCCACCACCACCACCACCACCACCACCACCACTCAACACACACACACAGACATCCCCCCCCCCGGAATGGGTCGGGCTTTTTGGAGCCGATCACAATCAAGCCCTGGTCTTTGATTTCATTTGGGATGGCCGCTGCTTCCCCCCCACTCTAACCCCCCCCCCCCCCCCCCCCTCCCCACTTTGTTCCTCTTGATGTGTCTGGGCGGGCCAGCGAGGCGTGACCCCTGCCAGCCCACCGCGTCTGAGCACGCCCGCGGTCGCTCCGCCGAGCACACACACAATGCGGGGCCGCCGTGGACCGGGAGAAGAAAGGAGGGGAGAGGAGGGTACACCCTCGGCCCCTGCAAATCTGCGCCGACTTACTTTTCTCAATCGTCCCCCTCGTTCCTCCCCGCGCAGATTACAGGCATGGCCATGTTTCCCCCCCTTTCATCCCCGCGTCCTTTCTAGTAAGTCACCCATGTGTGGCTCGCCGGTGCTAGACATGGAAAAAAAGCACCTGAGCGCATTGGCATCGTCCAAATGCCTGCCACCTGCCAAGCACAAAGCCCACTGAGCAAGCCTGAACACTGAGAGGAGGAAAAAATTAATTCATTGCAATAGGTCTGTACGTTCATCCTTTCATTCCCCAGATGTCTTATCTCACAATAGACCCCTTTACACCAAGTCGTAGCAGGATTCAGCTGTAACTCACCCAGATGTAATGTCTTACTGCTGGGCAGAAGTGACTATACTGTTTTAAGGATAAAGGGGATTGTGAGTGTGATTCTAACGTTTCATGAAATTACTCGAAATTGTTTTTGAGCAATTACACGTGATAATGTGTTATTTTCAACAGACTTAAAAATCTAAAAGCTCTGGTACAATCCAATCAGCAGAGGCATGATGCTAGACAGCACAGAGAGTGGTGTGTGTGTGTGTGTGTGTGTAGTATGTATAGGGTGGGGGGGTGATCAGACCTCGTATGCACAGTAGCACAGTTTTTAAATGTCAATGAATTCATGTAATCTTCTGATGACACGCCGATATGCACTTCTCATTAAAACTTCATAAAGCGTAAATACTCCCACTGCTTGCTGGCACCAGATGTGCGTAATGGTTTATAGTAGGACCAGTTCTGGGACTCTCCTCCATCGTGTGCTGTGTTACCGCCTCAAGGTACACTGCTTGCTTCCTTTCAACTAATTGAAAACAAATGAATGGGCCCCCCCTTTCTTGCCTCTTAATTGATTTAATGGTTCAGTGCTGGGCAAGGTTACTCTTTACATTTGGTAACTATGTGATACAGATGATCCAAAGAGGGGCTCATTAATTAAACACTTTTGATCATGTGTGCAGAGTAATTACCAGCAACAAATCAAACATGCAACTTCACAAAGGTACACAGGAAGTCAATTAAGGATTTAAAACAAACAGCACGGTAACTTGAGAGATGCTCTTTCTCAGATCAGATCCGTTAGCAAAACACTTTCTGACAGGCAGACCAAACAGCATTACCTGAAGAATCGGCGAGGAGTGAGAGAGATCTATGGCATCTATTTTAACACCACAGGGGTAAGAGCTGTGACAGATATATGACCACACCTGTCAGCACTGTGAAAATAAGAAAGGCACACATTTCAATGGCTAACTGCCCTTGTCTTCAGTCTGTGTTACTGATGTAAAGAGAGCTTTCGGCAATAATTATCTCTCTAGTGAATTATGATTTGGATAAGTTGGTGGTATATTTGATATTTCTATTGCATATTTTATGTTTTATGTTTCAATGCAGACTTTAATTAAAAAAAAAAAACAGTACATGCTCATCCGCACAAGTGCTCAGGTGGTAGGAGGAAGGAAACATAATCTGTGTGCTAAATCAGATCTGACAAAAGTTATACAAACTGGTTTAACTCAGAGCTTAGTTAAATTGACTTCACATTTGACCACATCAACACACCAGAGGCACATTCAGCTACCCAAATGTCAACAGCAAAGTCGTGCTGTACGCAGTGTATTTAAACAGTGGTAGTTGAATTATTTGAATGAACATTCCATTAAGTTTGTAATTGCACCAGATTAGTGGGTGTATGTCAAAAGGGTCCTTAGATCACATCTCTTATCACAGTTGTTTTATTTTAACCGGATACACTGTGTTTCTCATTGAAAGCTCTGTCTCTGACATTATTGAATCTGTAAGCATTCCAATCAACTGGCTCGTTATGAACATTTCTGAAGGCGGGTGCCCTAATAGGGCACATCTGTAGCTAGCCTAGGAACATAGATATCACCAACCACAATGCGAAGTATGAATATTTTCTCATAATAAATGGAATATCTGTGTCTGTTTTCCTCTGTTCATTTTTCTCCTTAGATTACAGTAGAGCTGATCCACCTGTCAGTAATTTTTTGCATAGGCAGCCTTGCTCTTAACAAAGAGGACAGCTGCATTTCTGGTTGTCTTTGCTTCAGATGAGTGCATCTGGCATGCTAGTGCATGGCAGTACCTTTAGAGACCCTCCTTGCTGTCTCACACAGCTTGGCTGCTACACAAACACAGCCAAGGAGGGAGATTAATGACCACACCTTTTAAGTTTACTTTACCTATGGAAACCACCCCCCCCCCCACACAAGGTCAGGTTTATGCTACAGAAAACCCTGAAATCTACCATTATTTGAGAAAAAATCTCACATATTACCTGACGTGCCTTCTTTTGCTCCAGTAAACTCCTGAATTTAGGAGCCGAGTCACTTGGCACAAAATGTCAATTATCTTCCATATCCCCCTCGTGGAGCCACCGCAGTTCGTGTCTGACACATTAATGCCAATCTCCCCACTCAAGCTGTGATGTTAAAAGCTTGTTTTGATCGACAGGCAGTTTTTTTATCACTAATTTGTACAGTAAGTACCAGGGCCCTTCAACTTATTCTTGATTGGCTGAGACAAGCCAAACAAATTCTGTTTTTCAGAGCGCCGCTTTACAGATTTACAGTAGATTGCTGTGGCAGACTGGACCTCCGTAATTTGTCTCATGTTTCAAGCTTGATGTCAGATCACATTTACATAATGTTGGGTGATAAATGGAAGCAATTTCATTTTTCTAATTAATGGGAAACTTCGTTTCATGTAACCTCTCAACCTTTGGCTCTAATCGTCATTGGTTGGACATCTGCAAAGGCAATCTTGGCAAATGTCGATTGAGTGTCTATATGCCAGAGTTTATCAGAACCCAAGCTGTGAAATCCTACTGTGGTTGCAAGCAGTGGCAGCCTCAAGGCCATGAGGTACGAGCACCAGTGCATTGAAACCATTAGATTGTTTTTCTGGATCCGAGCTGCATAGATTCTGCAAAGACTCACAGATCTTTATCGTATCTGGACTGGCTAATATATCAGGCTCAGTAAAAGAGATGAGTCGTCCACATTATTTAAAGATTAGGGAATCAACACAGAATCTGCACAGCCTTGAGCCAAAATAACAAACAAACAAACCGCATAAATGCATGACACAGAGAAAGCTGGTCAGGGCTGTGAGGTTGGCGCTAGCTGCTATTTTGCATATTCTCACATTCTCAGAGCCAAAGTGGAACATTCACGCTTCTGGGAGGCAGAGGAGGTGGCACTGTAAAATTCTCTCACTCATCATCAATTACTCTAACAACAGGAAGTCTCTGCAGTCTCTTCCAAAACTCCACTTCGGTCTCTGAATACACGGATTTCAGACAATGGGAAACTGACATCTCATCTTTTTAGACATTGTGTGCCAGTGGAAAACAGCCAGCGCTGTCGGTGCAAGGACAAATTAGACCAGAAGGAGGACAGAAACTGAAACAGAGACAGCTCACGGTGAGTCTGAGCTTACAAACACCAGACGGGGGAAGACGTGCTGTCTGTCTGTCTGTCTGTCTGTCTATGCTTGTAGGGGTGCACCAGAGGACTGTAGGGTCAAATCCCACCTGTCACACTGCTGATGTGCCCTCGACCAAAGAATCAAACCTGAATTGCCTCAGGGCATGTGCAAGACCCCCTAACCTTAAAAAGTCAGTCAAGGTCACCCATGAGCAAAATCATCCATGCTCGTCGTTGGATGTGTCTATGGCAGAAGTTTCTTGAGCACAGTGACATTTCCTGAAGAGTCAAGAATGTGCCTGACAAGAGTGCACAGACAGATGAACAGGACAATGCAAACATCCCATTGGCCTTCATGGGAAATACAGAGAAAACATTTCAAAAGTAAGCAACTGAGAAGCACCGGATTAGGATATCTTGTACGCAGATGAATAGTGTAATGCGATGCACACATCTCATTGTATAAATTCTATTTATTTATTGTCCCATGTGCCATCCTGTCCCGTGACAATTTTGTCAGTATCCTGTTGGTTTTTCTGATTGCGTTACAGTGGCAATCAGCAACTTCACCTGGATTCTGAACCTACACGTCTTATTTACCATAATTCCATTTTCCATAATTTCACAGCTGCGCTATCATTTGCCAGTGTGCTGCACAGCAAGTCTAATCACTTAAATCAGATCTCTGAATTAACGGGTAGGTCTAGCTCTGATTTCAATAAAACTGACTAAAACAAGACCAGCACAGAACACCAGTCAGGATACACATCAGTTTGATTTATCCACTACAAAACATTACATTTACATTACTGTCATTTAGCGGGCAGTCGTATCCAGGGTGACTTACACAGGTTACACATTTACATATGGTCCATTTATACAGCTGGATATTTACTGATGCATTTGTGGGTTAAGTACCTTGCCCAAGGGTATAACAGCAGTGCTTCTAGCGGGAAATCAAAACAGCAGCCTTTTGGTCATGGGTCCTGCTCCTTACCACTACACCATACTGCTGTCTTGACCGAACAGAGCAGAGCAAAACAGAAATCAAATGCAAATATTTAGACTCCCACCTGAGCTCAATGTACATGATTACTGAAGAACACCATGGCCTCACATAAAATAAGCCCACTTACTAAATTAAAAGTGTGTGAGGCGGGGGGGGGGGAGCTTCCACACATGAAACATCTGTTATGTGAAAGTACTTCCAATCAGCCAAAGCAACACTGTTCACCTAGCGCAGTCACCCTAGGATACTCCTGGCTGGCGAACACATGGTGGGGGCTCCCCAATTTGTCAGGCAGAGGCCTGTCTGCATGATGTTGGCATGACATTCCTGTCACAACCCGGCAAAGAGGCAGTTTGTCTATGATTTTTCAGCTTTAGAAGTGATGACACTTTTCTTTGCTAAGGGCACCTCAAGGGATAAACTGTCTTTAGAATTTAGAATGTCTTTTTTTTTTTTCTCTCTACTGTACAAACTGGGTGATAAAAGCAGAGTAGACCTATACAATGTCAAACATTAAAGTAAACAATAACAAAGTGCACACCCCAGTGCACGCTTCCCTGCTTCCTGTTTCCCAGTGCACACTTTCCTGCTTCCTGTTTCCCAGTACATCCTTCCCTGCTTCCTGTTTCTCAGTGCAGTGTTCCCTGCTTCCTGTTTCCCAGTGCACGCTTCCCTACTTCCTGTTGCCCAGTGCAGTCTTCCCTACTTCCTGTTTCCCAGTGCACGCTTCCCTGCTTCCTGTTTCCCAGTGCACGCTTCCCTGCTTCCTGATTCTCAGTGCAGTGTTCCCTGCTTCCTGATTCTCAGTGCATCCTTCCCTGCTTCCTGATTCTCAGTGCATCCTTCCCTGCTTCCTGTTTCCCAGTGCACGCTTCCCTGCTTCCTGTTTCCCAGTGCAGTGTACCCTGCTTCCTGTTTCCCAGTGCAGTCTTCCCTACTTCCTGTTTCCCAGTGCACGCTTCCCTGCTTCCTGTTTCCCAGTGCACGCTTCCCTGCTTCCTGTTTCCCAGTGCACGCTTCCCTGCTTCCTGTTGCCCAGTGCAGTGTACCCTGCTTCCTGTTTCCCAGTGCAGTCTTCCCTACTTCCTGTTTCCCAGTGCACGCTTCCCTGCTTCCTGATTCTCAGTGCATCCTTCCCTGCTTCCTGTTTCCCAGTGCAGGCTTCCCTACTTCCTGTTTCCCAGTGCACGCTTTCCTGCTTCCTGTTGCCCAGTGCAGTGTTCCCTACTTCCTGTTTCCCAGTGCACGCTTCCCTGCTTCCTGTTTCCCAGTGCACGCTTTCCTGCTTCCTGTTTCTCAGTGCAGTCTTCCCTGCTTCCTGTTTCTCAGTGCACGCTTCCCTGCTTCCTGTTTCCCAGTGCACGCTTTCCTGCTTCCTGTTTCTCATTGCAGTGTTCCCTGCTTCCTGTTTCCCAGTGCACGCTTCCCTGCTTCCTGTTTCCCAGTGCACGCTTTCCTGCTTCCTGTTTCTCAGTGCAGTCTTCCCTGCTTCCTGTTGCCCAGTGCAGTGTTCCCTACTTCCTGTTTCCCAGTGCACGCTTTCCTGCTTCCTGTTTCTCAGTGCAGTCTTCCCTGCTTCCTGTTTCTCAGTGCACGCTTCCCTGCTTCCTGTTTCCCAGTGCACGCTTTCCTGCTTCCTGTTTCTCATTGCAGTGTTCCCTGCTTCCTGTTTCCCAGTGCACGCTTCCCTGCTTCCTGTTTCTCAGTGCACGCTTCCCTGCTTCCTGTTTCCCAGTGCAGTGTACCCTGCTTCCTGTTTCTCAGTGCATCCTTCCCTGCTTCTTGTTTCACCATTTATTACCCAAAACATAATGATCAAAGTTTTTATTTTATAGTCATCTTAAAAGCTAACTGCAAAGCTTTTCACCCCAAATGTTTTGACGCTCTAGTTGCCTTTCTGGCTGCTTTTGAAGCCTGATACAAACATGTTACATTTCCTGCTTGCTCATCGAGTGTGAAAACTAGGAAGTTTTGCAGATCATTAGCAGACTAAAGCTATTTACACAACAGATGACATAATAGAATCAATTCGATCTGTAGTAAAGAAATAGTAAAGAAATATAATGGCATATGTTTTCTTAGGTGCATCATTACACTGAAACTAAACTGAGTTGTCTGAAAGCAGTTAATTTACATCATCTGGAGAAAATGCCTAAGAAACATGAAAGTAGAATTTTAATGACTTTTAAAACTATTTTTCTGAATATTACTGCATTAATAACGTGTGCATTAAACACAGAAATGCATATACTGCTAAAGTAGAATTTTTGAACATTATGTATATAATTGTATTAATGAAAAAATAAATCTGCATTCAGCACAGAAGTTGTAGTTAATTCCTACAAACCAGTGTAAAGCTTTCCTTTTGTAACAGTTTTATTCCTTTTACTGTCAGATCTCTGACTGCTGTTGAAAAGGAGCAAAATATAGTACTAATAATTAATATTGGAAATTAATCAGCTGCATCTGCCATATATGTCATTTTAGCGCCCTCTATGGGCCATACTGGTAAAACACAAGGTGTTTCCTCCATGAGCAAGATAATATGCAGGTTATTTTCCTTTCAGAACAGTCATTTCAAGATCCAGTACTCACTTATACAGTCCATAGGTAAATTCTGAGAATTCTGAGGGGGCATTCCATCTAACTGCCAAGGTTCTTTGTCTTTGACTGCCACCTATGAGGAAAGTGTTATTACGCCTACAGAAATGTATGTATCACGGCAAGTTCACTGGCGTATGAAACGACCAAAAAAATAGAGTAGATTTTCAAATGAATGCTGAATTGTATTAGTCATATAAGTCATATTACTCATATAAGACAAAAGCACCACACTGGTTAGGTTATATATCTAAATGTAATTCTTGATACAATAAAGCTGAATTCATTATGAATCATTCAGTCCAAGCGGTCCTTGATAGCCATTCTTTTACGTAATTTATATACCATTTCAGTACATTCATTTTGCTAAAGCACTGGTATATTTTTGACAATATTATCTGAACCTACTGAAACCATTTGCTGGATACTCACTTGATACCCTCCATATATTAAGACAGAAGTACAGCGAGCACATTTTGCCTTTGACTGTAGTTGTAGACTGTCTTTACATTAAAGCGTAAGTCCCCCTGCCCTGTACTAACTACAACTTGAACCTGGAAACTTATTAATATTTCTTAATTGGCAGCCATAGTAAAATAAGATTAAGGACACACACAGGAACAACATGAGTAAGTACAGTGGTACAGGACATCCAGTAACACAGTACTGTAAATGCATACAACACTAACTGTGATAACATACAGCACCCAACAATTAACCTTAATAACATACCTATGTCATACTAACATGTGTATAGCGCTTTAAAATAATCTGTAAGAAAAACATGAACTGATGGCTTTCTCATAGTGCCACACAATCACACACATGGACAATACTACTATTGTTCTAACAGCAGTGCTTAGCCATGAGCTGTAAAGTTACTTAACACTATATCAGGTTTCACACAGGTGTTTGGTGCGATCAGACACTGCGTGCTAGGGTTGGCATAGGTCTAAGTTATGGGAACCAAGGTAAAGTCTGACCCAGTGTTGTAGAACTGTTGTGGAGGTTGTGATCCTGTATTTCTGGCAGTTGCAGGAAGCTTATTCTACCACTAGGGGGCAATGAGTTGAAAAGGATGAGTTGGTGATATGCATTTGGCATGCTTTTTGGCTCACTCTGCTAACTTAGGCCACCCCACTGACCCCTCTGTCTACCCCATTGAATTCCAGACATCACAGCAGGAAATATTTTCCCTGTCTGCTCATGTTTACATATTCAACATGTATGATGTAAACTACATTATGGGATCCACAGGCTACTTCCCTGTAGTTGTCTATGCTGGGTACCCTGGACAAGGGTGTTTGCAAAGCAAATAAATAGGAGGCTATAATATAAACTGACATATTATTCATTTGGGAAATATTGCCAGTGTCATCAGGATTTCAGAATGGAACCTTAATTAACATTTAAAGCATTAAACACTCTGAAGGCAGCAGTGGACAGCTGAGCTCCCGTCAGAGAATGGAGCCACCTGCATCGGCAGTTAAACAGAAAACAGCACACATCTGAAAAACCACAGAAGTGTGCTATGAGTCAGGGGGCAGTCAGTTTGAGACATGACTCAGAATCTAAGTACATATACAAAATACATATCCAGCAGGTTTAAGTCTTACAGCTCACACCTACTGCTGTCATTGGCTGAGCCACCATGAGCCCTAAGAAATATAACCCAGGGAAAGGTTTTTGTTGGACATACAAAGCTTATTTACTTATTTACACAAGGGCTTCTTAAGTGTGCTTGGTACATCTTGGAACAATTAGATTTCTAAAATCACTTTTTCCCCCCTCAAGAAAATCACACATACACAAAATGACAAAAGCGAGGAAAAACCAAAACCCCCAAGTGCCCTTTATATAAAAAAGTGTAGGCATAAAAGGAGGAATTCAACTCAACCTTCAGCTGACAGAGGGGGCAGTGAATGCAAAGGTGTATGAGCATGCAAGAAGCATGCCCCCCCTCCCAAAAAAAAAGAGGAAGACCACAGGAAATGAACAAATAGTAGAGAAAGAGGGCACTGAGTTTTATTCCAATACACAACACCAAACCATTAGGATTTAAAGCAAATGTCACCACCGATCAGTCTCTGACTTGTGTTCAACAGTGTACACAAAGCAGCTACAGTACCCTAGGTCAAGCTTAAAGTAAAAAGCTTCTTTGAAGCCAACTTTTGTTTAAAACACCCCATAAATGAGCAGACGCTCATAACATCAAGTCAATGACAAAGCAATACATCCTTAAGAACAAAGAAACACCATTTCAAAGCAACACTTGTCCTGAGAAAGCTTAAACTACACGCCTGCAAGCAGATTAAACGGTCTTCTGTTGTCCTTTCTTCCCAATCAAAGACTTGTGGATGTGGGGGATGACACCTGGTGGCAGGAGAGAGGGAAAGAATTCTCCATTAGCAAAAACAATTCACAGCCATTGTGAATGGCCAGAGCCAGTTACACTGATGTGGAGGAGTAAGGACAGCAAGTTCTATCTTATACTTGGAAAACTGTTCATTGGCATTTAACACTAGTCACCTCGTTGCCTTTGCAAATTAATACGCACTCTCGCGATTCTCAGTGCCTTCAAAGCCCTTAAGACGACACGGAATGTTCCGGGCTTACCTCCACCGGCGATGGTCGCTTTGATGAGCGAGTCCAGCTCCTCGTCGCCTCTGATGGCCAGCTGCAAGTGGCGCGGCGTGATACGCTTCACCTTCAGATCCTTGGAAGCGTTTCCTGCCAGCTCCAAAACCTAACCACAATCAGGTGGGTGATGTTAGCGTACGCCGCCATAACCAATCGCCCAGCCAATTAAACCACAAACCAGCCACAGACCAGGTAACACAACGGTAGAAGACAATTTCGGAAGTTTTGGGAGACACGACAACGTTACCTCGGCAGTCAGGTACTCCAGGATGGCTGCGCTGTACACGGCCGCAGTTGCCCCGACGCGACCGTGACTCGTGGTCCTGGATTTAAGATGTCTATGGATACGACCGACGGGAAACTGCCAATGGAGGAATAGAGAAGTTTTAAATCTACAGGCTCGGCAGCTAGTGCGTCCATGTGGACCAACTCCAGCGTCCAGCAGCTTCTGCAAACATTTGGGGGCATTTCTAAAAATCAAACCACTTTTAAGCTACCGTCCAAACCAATTTGCAGTATTTTAGTACAAACGAGAATCAAGAAGTCATAAACAGCTGCCTAGTTAGCCACGTCAAAAAAAAAAAATCAATAATATGACCAACTGGCCACCTACAAAGATACTAACCTGTAACCCCGCTCTTTGCGAGCGCGAAACAGCCTTTGTCTTGGTCTTACCGGAGTCCTTTCCAGCTTTGCCACCTGCCTAAGAAAATAAAATAAAATGATATGAAGACAACTATAACGCATCGTCAACGCCTGTACTCAACACAATTAAGCGATTTTCACGGCCGACCGACCCAGCCACACAATCGCTTATCGCCAGCTCTTGCAGAGCTCGGAGAATCATGGTCTCAACGCTGCCGCTCAATTGCCGGTATCTGTTCTTCGAATTTATTCAAGTATTGTCCATAAACCTAAATTGTATGCTTTGAAATTACTGTATCAAGCATGTACACATAGCACAGTGAATATAAATAATCTTACCATTATGTTTTATTGTTTTGAAAACCTGCGACAGAATTATCCGTCTTCTTCGATTTAAACAACTTGTCCCGCCTTCGCGTTATTATATATGCATGGAATGCTGTGCATCCGGGTCTTCGTGGTCAGCCAATAAACCAATTGTATTTCTATGCGGAAGCGTTCTGACAAGACGCCTAACCAACCACAATCCATAAGTATGAGTCAATGGGCGGGAAAAGCAGGTTGCGCGCCTCTTTTAGAAGAATGCTGGGCGTTGAAGTTTTCCCTTTTGCAGTAAGCGTAGCCATTGTTTGTTTCAACTGTTATTCCATTTCACAAAGAGCATATCTGAAAGTTTTAAAGACTTTAGGATTACATACACGTATTACTTAAAGTGGCTTTATCATTGTTTTAGAATACATATATGTTATACAGCAGAAAACAACAATCCTTTATTTTCTCAGGATAAATAGCTTTATCAGTTACAGTATCCAAAACCTGGTTTGCAGGAACTTACATGGAGAGATCTCAGCACCAGTTGCTTCTGTGGAAATGTGGAATAAAAATAATGAATAAATTGAGCATGGAATGCAGATAAGAATACAGATCCTCCTCACCAAAGCAGATGTTTTCAGTTATATATGTACAGAGACACAGAGGGAGGGAGAGTATCACAGATAAATATATTTGTTGCATCCTTAACATGGCACCCACAGTATATCTTCTTGTACATTTCACAGCAATAATAGCAAGAACAGGGCAGCCATTATTGTGCATGTGTTTGAACGGTGATCACCAAGGATAAAAATTCATTCAAAGGGTTCTGGTGATTCTCTGGTAATGGCCAGTGATAGTCACCCAGTCTGATGTCTGTAGGTGTCAGACGGTGGGTGCTGTGAACAAAAGACAGCCAGAAAAGTCAGCCCAGTCTCTGTGAAAGCAGACAATGAGTGCAAAATTCAATTAAAACCCACCCAACCAATTTGAATATCTATTTTACATCCAAGTCCTTGCTACTGCTAAATTCCTGCATACTTAAAACATACAGTAAAATCAAACACACCTCAACTCACACCTAGACTGTTAAAATGTCATTTCAAATAACATGTCACATACACTGTGGATTATATCATGTCATTCCATAGTTATTAACAGTGAAAACAGATTTTCTGGGGGGAATTATGCGAAATAGAATTGTACTTAGGTCCGGTTTTGTACATCCACAACATTGCTGCAGTGTGCACATACAGAAAGACGAGTTTAGGTCACAGCATACCCTGCTTTGTGAGCTAGGACAACAGCAAGACAGGCTAAACGAAGAGAACAACCAAGAAGCAAAACAGAGCAACTCATGCAGAGTGTTTATGAAAGGTGATGCCAGCAATTATGTACACTGTCTAAACAGAACACAGCCTCCTTAAAAAAAAATATACAGGCAGAGGAAGTTCAGTGTGCACTGATATGATCAGCTCTGTCGGCATTTAGCCCTGAGGCGGCAGAGCTGCACAGGGGACTCCTTCAGTTGCTGTTGAGTCGTCAGGAATGCAGTGCTCCACTCACCTTTCCAACCTTACAGTGGCCAATCTGCCTGTTTATTTCCCTTCAATAACAATAACCAGTCCTATCTCTGTGGGTGACCATGAGGGGGTGGCACCATTTTCCTGCTGTGGCGGAAGCAGGTCCCTTTCCTCTACCTCCGGCAAGGTTTCTCTGGCCCGAACCTGGGATCACCCCCTGGCCTCACCAGCCTTGGCTGCTGTAGATTACCATATTTATATACACTTTGCATGAAAGAGAATTCCATAATTACCTCTCCCCACACTTCATTAATATATTACCCAAATTACAGTGTATGATATCAAAACAAGAAGGTGCTTCTATAGTATGACAGTCCTTTAAAAATCGGCTCTTTATTTCTGAATGGTCATTGTGGTATTTACCATAACATTGTAATATCACTTGGCGTAATCTTGACTTAATACAATCAAAATGCTATTTTGGTTTGCACTTAATTAGATTTATTCACAAATGCTATATCATCTATAAAAATTCTGATGTTTAAAACCAGAGTCAAAGAAAATGTTTTTCAATTTCCAATAATAATGGTATATGTGTAAAATACAGACAAAAATTGCAATTATATCCACGTATGTCAAAGCTTTAAGCAGGAGAATGTAGTAAATGAAAATCTGTCCGTAAGCTGGAGAGAAAGACTGTGCTGTGGATGTCCAAGGTCAAAATTTTGTCTCTGTTAGATTGCTTCTACCTTGACATCACCATACAGTTCCTTTATCGTGCGAGTGAGATATATTTACCTTTCATAAATGTCTACATTGTCAGATATAACTGGACTGCGTTTACCAGGCTCCTTGGCTCCAGTAATTTTTTTGAAAATTAAGGCCATATTCTTCAAGTGTTTCGTTCATTTTAGGTTTATAAAGAGCAGTTCCATCTCTGGAATTCAACTATTAGCTTGAAGGCAATGAAAGAGTATAGAGCAACAATGTCAGTTTAACTGGACCGACAATTACCAGAGGACAAAACCAAGCTGGCAAAAGAAAAAAGACAGCATGTCGTGTGAGTTCATTCCAAAAGGTAGAGCTTTTTGCAGTTTTTCCCATTTCAGCTGGACGTGGACTGACATATGGAGCTGGCACCATTCAAGTGGAGTGATCCTTGTCCCTGTCTGAGAGGGCTGGCACCTTGTCAGCAGTGGATGCAGTCTGTTGAAAGAAATAAGGAAACAAGCCAACAATGTCAGCTAAATCAGCAGCACAATCTGGTTTCCAAAGGACAGTTTTGACAGCTTGCACAGACTGGCATGGGCTTTCAGAAGACCTCGCTTTCAAAATCCTGTTACTGCCATCATCTGTTTGTACAGGTGACACCACATCAGTAAATTGAAAGGAAATTCATGTTAACTATTTTCTGTTGATTTTTAAAAATGTAAAACACACTTAATTTTCAGAAATTACTGGAGCTCAGCAGCAGGGCAAGCACAGTCCAGTTAAATCCAGCAAGATAGCCTTTTGTGAAAGTAAAGTATACTCAAACCCATAAAAATACGCACACCTAAGAATTTGAATGATATTTTGTAAACCATACATTAACACATTCATTCTTTTTTCATGTGAGAACTTTGAAAATGGTTGTGGTGCAATTTATCAGATCAAAATAAATTCCTGAGGGAATTTTCACAAGGCTCACCATGAAGATCATAGGCCTGCAATGAGAATAATCCTTTTCAAAGGCCATGAACACTGAAGCCTGGGAGGGTCTTCAGTGTCCCTCTGAGTTTGAGCCAGTGATACATTTCAATTTTATATTAACAATATCTACACATCAGGTACCTACTGTAACACACTGTGTGCTCTTTCAGATTAGATTATCCGCTCTTTGAATGTTTAAGGCAACTGGTAACTCAAAATGGACCACTCTCATTTTGATGGCGGACACTGTGGCCTAATTGAATTATGATGTGTGTCCAGTAGGTGGCAGTAGGTGAATATTTTTCAATTCATACCTGTAGGTGAAGGTCTGTGTGCTGTGAGCAGATGAACTAAGTTTAACCAAACATTAACATCTGTACAGTAGGGATTTCTTTTCAAATGTCTTCTTTAAGAATGTTTTATACGGTTTTAGTTCTGTCTGTCTATCTATCTATCTATCTATCTATCTACAATCAAAAAGTATGTACATGTATTTAAAGTATTTTAAGGAGTTCTGACTGCTGTAGAATTATGAGTGTATAGCAATAATTATTAGATTTTTACACTGATTTCCAATGCCCCTTGGGCATTTAAATGCTAATTAGAAATTTATTTCAACACTCTGCAGTGCAGCACATTTTTTGCACCCACTTTGGGTTACAAACCTTTTTAAGAGATGCTGCTATACAGTTGTTAAGAGTGTTAAGTGTGGAATGGACATAAGGGCAGACTGGGGCAGGATTGCTGCATGGTGACAGGAAGAGAAAGTTATGGGCCCCGGTTAGAACAGTGGCAGAGGGCTCGTCAAGGCACCTGTGGGTGCCAGCCTCATTTCCTGGAAAGCTGCAGTGCACTGTGGGTTTTGTTCCAGCCAGGTCACCAGTGATTTACTGAGTGCAATCACTGAATTGATTATATAATACATTTATCTTGTCTCCTGAACTGGAACGTTTCCTAACCCATATGAAAATGAAATGTAATGTACGGAGAAATGTGTTTTTCAGCTCAGGAATATATTGCAAATACATTTAAAATACATTAATGCAAAGTAGGAATTTATTGCACTATACCAAAATGGCAATGATTTATATATTTTCATTACATTACATTACGTCATTTAGCAGACACTCTTACCCAGAGCGACTTCCAAATAAGTGCATCACAATGCTAGGAGTGGTTATAAAAAATACACTTGTTTAGCTGCCCCATTGGAACAGAGATGTATTTTTTATTTTTGGATGTATAGTTTGTTTGTGCTTGCTGATGTAAGAAACGTCAGCAGACATCTAAGGACCCATATCAGCTGCAAGCTGTTTTGAGTAGTGATTGCAATGACAGTGGTTTGATCAGAGCACCCAACAGTGCGTACAGCCTTGTCCTGCTTTATCTTCCTTGATTGCGCTGTAAGGGCTTAACAGTAATCATGGACACCTGGGTGGGTGGTGGCAGAGGTTAGGTGGGCTGCTGTAGAAGAATACTTCCACCAGTCATGGGATGCACATAACCTTGCACAGGGAGACAGGGCTTGGATCTAGTCACACTTTGGCCAGCCTTGCGTGACACTGAAGTCCATGTTTGCGCTCAACACACAAGCCCCCCCCCGTCTGTCTTTCTTGTGTGCCAATCAATATGATTTGATTGATATGAAGGTTGGGGCATGGCATAGTCAATCTTTTTTCCATAAATAATGCTCTGCATACATCAGAGGAGTAGTAACCTTTCTCAGGTCAGTCATTATACACTGGCGCTACAGCTGACCCTGATGGGTGTCATTACCACTTTACCACCGTCAGTAACAAAGCTGCTTCTCTTCTACAAGATGTTTCTTTTTTACATTACATTACATGTTTTCCTTAAAACCATTTCCTTTGGGTTTCTTTTTTTGTGAACTGTCCTCATTGAAAGAAACCCTAGTATTCATATATTTTCAGGACAGTTGCGATGTGAATGAGGTTCACCTGCAGATGTTGCATGGTACTAAAAGCTGATTAAATAACATCCAGAACCAAGCTTATCCAACTCACCAATGACAGACTATAACCCTGGCAGTCTCTTGCTAGTCTATGCCACAGACAGCACCTCTCATGGGTGCTAAGACTATGAAATTCAGACCTGCTGATAATTAGCAAATCATAAAACCAGGCGTGATGGAGGCTTGCTCTGGGGTTCCACTGAGAGCCTTCAGTTACCTGAAATACAAATCAGGATCAAGAAAACGGTGTTCACACACTGATGTGTGGTGTTTATTATTTCCCGGTGGAAAGCAGTACTTAAAGGATCTAAACGGAGAGCATTGTGGAAGGTAGCAGCTCACGCCAGGAGCTCCATTCTAATCACTGAAGGAGCAAGGAATCAATGTAATCTTCTAAAAATAAGACTTCTGGAGGTACACTCTTACAGGGCCTGACGTAAAGCAGATTAGAAAAGTTACTGAGTTTCCCAGTAAGTCAAGGCTTATCCTCTCTCTGGTTTTGGAGAAGAGTTAAAGGCCTGTAAGTGGCCAAAACTTGACTCTGCAAGCTAAATTTAAACTGTAGTAGCTTTCAACAGTCATGGTTTTTGTAATTTTAAGTTATTCAAAACTGCTTTCCTTACATAAGACTGCAAGCTTTGACTGAATAATTTATTTTAAGAGTAATCTCCAGGAAACCTATAAACATTCCATTCTGTCCCTTGTCTTTTTAAACAATAAATCCGCCAGTCATGTTCACCCATCAGTCAAAAGCAAATGGTGAAAGAGTAATTTAAGGTGAATACTTTGAGCTGTTGTTTTTTTTTTTTTTTTTTTTTAACATTTTACCAGTGATCGTGAGAATGGGACATATGGCACTGTAATGTTGTAAGGCCTTAGAACAAATTTTTTTTTTTTTTGAGAATTTACAACTTTGGGTCCAGCCATACAATGCATGTTTCCAGTTCTCACTTCTGAGAAAACCGAGGCAGTAGGCAATGTTCTTTGTTACCGCTGTGAAACACCCACATTCCCGCAGAAAAAAAAACCCCTAAATCTAAAACATATCAACAGCTTTGCTATCTCAAAACTCAGAGATGGACAGGGCGTTGTGTTACCGAAGCACCGATGTGAATGACATGTGATGACATTATGCAACAGCTCCTACCTGTCCATATCCATCTTGGCACATTTGACTTGCTGGCTGCATTCAGCCATGTTGAAGAGTGACTTCTTTACAGGCTTGGCCTTGTCATCCAGACCTCTGAAACGGGCGAGGGGGGGGGACAGTGGTCGTGCGTAACGTTCTGAAGACTGACGTCCCGGGCCAACGCGTCCTGTCCGCCAGACGAGTTGATTAACTATCTCGGATCATGATGTTCCAAAACAGTGCTCAGGGGAGGTCATTCACCGCGCAGCAGACTGATACAGCGAAACCAAGGAGCTGCCACGTGGACAGTGTGGGACAGACCCATCACATGCTCATGCGTTCAATCGGACTATTTTTATTCCAGATATTATGCAACATTGTAATGACAACACTGGATAACAACAACAACAGCAGGAATAATAATACTAATAATGAATTTAACAGTTGTGGTAAGAATGATGATGACCATGATGATGACGATGACGACAATGATGATGATGATGATGAGGATACAGAATTTTTCTTGAGAACTATCTTCTCTATGCTACGTATTTATTGGTTTGTTGAACCACATTTCACTCATTAGTTAGATCTTACTTAGGACATTTTGTGCCCCTCTCCTCTCCCTCTTTCCCTTGCTATAAAAAACAGTGTGTTCTATTTCTACACACCTTTCTAACAAAAGCATCAGTATTCCAGACATGTGTTATATGCGTTAGCGGGACCCGTGATGTAATGCAGCCAAAGTGGTATTTTGGCCCCCAGGAAGGGTCTTACGGAGACGTCTTGTTCCTCACGATCACTTCAAACATGCACGCTGAAATGGGATCACCCTATCATGCGGAAAGGGGAGGGGTTAAAAGAAGGCCAGTTTCACTGCTGACTTCCTGGCTGAAGAACCACAGATCTGATGTGCAGATTAACCCAAATCAAAGACAGTAACCAAAGAAAACAAAAGACAGCAGGGGACTGAGAAGAAGGAGGAGTGCTGGTTATGTCGTACAGTGAGAAATCAGTTCACATTTTATGCTACGTTGTTAATTCTGCCCTTTCCAAAAACAGAGGAAAGTGCCTGCTGTTCTTGTGGAGTGCAGGTAGAAGGACACTCCCAGAAAAGCTCCCTGTGCTTGCTTCTGTGGACAGAGTTTTTTATGGAGAAGTTCTCAGATCAGAAACAAGCCAGGCTGGTGGAGCTTCAGCATATCTCCTGGGATGACACAGTGCATGTACCCACGTACCTTTCACAGAGGCTTTACCTGTCCTTTGTACGATTGGTCAGTCCAGTCCCTGCGCATACCTGCACATCAGGGCATCTTTGTGCTTCTCTGAAACACAATACCCATCTGCCTCAAAGCAGAAAAACCAAGAGGGCGCTATATTGCCATACAAACCAGTTCTAGAAGAAGCCCACACAGGTATAGCTTTTCCGCCTGTTCTGTTTCTACATTACATGACGTGACAGGCATTTAGCAGACACTGCAGTGCCCCAGCTGGGAATCAAACCGGCAACCTTTTGGTTACAAGTCCTGCTCCTTAGCACTATGCTGCACTGCCACCCCTCTACCTCACATACTGGCAAGCAGTCTGCTGGGTGAAACATTTACATTTATTTATTTAGCAGACGCTTTTATCCAAAGCGACTTACAAAAGTGCATACAGAAACCACTGGTGGTCGAAAGTTACTTCCCCCGGCGGCTTTTAACCAGCTAGAAATGCTCAGCCCTGTTGACCGAGGTGACCAGATCGCTCACGTGCGGGATGTATCAGTCCTCATTTCAGCGGCTGCAGGGGAGGTGACATCACCAGCGCGGGCTGACTCACAGTGAGCACAATGAGCCGAGTCACGCCACCGCTGGGCTACCCCAGCGTGGCGCCGGGAACAGCGCACCCTCCGCACCCTGCTTCCCAGTAACTGCAGACGGGACGGAATGACGACACGGTCGGAGAGCACCGGGACCCTGCAGGCCTCTGCTGATGGCCTGAGCACCACGTACCCAAATGTCACAAGGGAAAAACAGCGTTCTGTGCTAGCTGGCCAATCCATCAGGCATCACATAACCGATTCTCTCACTGAGAATGTTGTTGTATGTCTGTTGTATTTTTCCATGTGATGTTTGTTACCAATATGTCTGTAACCTGGCTACTTGTGTATTGGGCAGAAAAGCATACTAAATTTACCTGTTTATTTAAGGGATTACCTAAACCTCATCTTAATGAGAATATTTATCTCTCTGGTGTATTTTGCATAGAATTGACATAGTTTAGTACTGTACAGGACTGACACTGATTTTTGGTATTTGGAAAACATTTTCTGCTTTTGCATCTCTTCCAGTTCTTCATTTAATGTGTCAGATTAGGACTGCTAAATAGTAACAATATGCTCCACAGAGGGCTGGACATGAATTACTTCACTTCTTATCTTGTACTCAATGACAGCATTTCCCCAGCTTAGGATTTCAGTGAAATTGATTTTTGGAGGCTGAGAAGGAGATCAGTAGTAAGAATAAATTACAGCATGTCATGATAGCAGGACTCAGATTGGCGAGCGTCAGTAGTGAGATGACTAAAATGTTCCATTTCATTGTGTTAAGACCGATATTTATTCCTCACGTCCACCATTAAAGAACGAACTGCAGAGAGGGCTGAATAGCCGAGGAACAAAAGGCCTCCCTTCTCTGGAGCTGGCCTGAGAGAGAGAGAGAGAGAGAGAAAGAGAGACAGAGAGAGGGAGAGAGAGAGAGAGAGAGAGAGAGAGAGAGACAGAGAGAGAGAGAGGGAGAGAGAGGGAGAGAGAGAAAGACAGAGAGAGAAAGGAAGACAGAGAGAGGGAGAGAGAGAGAGACAGAGAGAAAGAGAAAGACACAGAGAGAGAGATGTCAGGAGAGATCCAATGCCGGAGCGCTATGTTTTCCTGCATTGTGGGCCGTGGGTAGAGAGCGGAGGACTTTTCCCTCTTGTGTGTGTGCAAAGCGCTGCTGATGTGGTGCCTGCTCTGCTGACTGTGCATCCAGCGCTCACCCAGGGTCAGGCAGCTGTGGAGAGCTCTTAAAGGGCCAGCGCACTCACACGCGTGCCTGTACCCCCCCCCCCCCCCCCCCACACACACACACACACCCACTTCCCTCCTGTGCCCACAGCCACCGGCCCTTTGCAGGCCCTCGCTGCCTGTGTGTTTCTCTGTGTTTGTGTTTGTGTGCGTGTCTGCATGTGTGTGTTTTTGTGTTTTGTGTGCATGTTCGTGTATGCGCGGGTTAGGGTTGGGGTTGGGGTTAGGGTTAGGGTTATGAGCATATGTGTGTGAACGACTATGTTTGTGTGTGTGTGGATTTGTATGTCTATGTGTATGTTTGCATGTGCGTGTGGAAGGACCCAACCGTGTGTGCATGTATGCATGACCGGGTGCTTTTGGGTATGTGAGCTTATGGCGTGTATGTAGATATCAATGTGCATGTGTGTGTATGTGTGTGTTATATGCTGAAGTATGTTTATGTGTGTGTGCTTGATTGACTGTGTTTGTGTAATAATTTGGAATATGATTATTTATTTATATATTGAATATTCTGATAACATGAGGAAAAGTTATTTACAAGCAGGTAGTGCAATGGTGGCTACTGAAATGATTGCTGTATAACATTTAGACATTACATTAATTTAGATGTTACATTAATGCTAAGCATGTGTCTTCCTCTTGATAAGAAGCAAAGAATAGCGCATGTGGCACATGCTGGCACTCCCTACAGGAAGTGGGCGTGATGGCATCACTCTCAGCATTGGACAGATTCATGCTGACACGCACAGAAAGATTCAAGCGTGGTGCGATGTGGCCTTTCCCGGCGAAACAGCGGGGGAGGGAAAATGTCAGTGCTGTGTTCAGTGAAGACGGTGACCTGGGAAGTTAAAATGAATGCGGGTTCACCAGGAAGGATAGGTGCACAGGAAAAGGCTGCGTGTGAAAGGGTGGGAATGGCTATCAGACCCGTTCCTCCTGCTCGGACGGGTATTGAATTCAGGGCACTGGGAAGACAATACTTTTGTGTAGTGATGATGTCACCAAGGCTGCATAGGAGGTATCACTGGCTGAAAAACGACCTTCCGAGACACCGGGTCTTCTTCAGAGTCTCTGTCTGCTTTGTTTGCATGACGCCAGGTGTTCAGATACAGGTCAACCTGTGGTCATCCATGGCTTATTTGAGAAGCTGATAAATGCATTGCCAGAGACTGAGATACAGTATGTTTCACAAAAATTAGCAGAGAGTGAAGAGATAGTTACTAGGTGATAAATGTGTAATATATGTTCAGATTTTAATATTAATATATAGTTATGAAATGTAGTGCAAAGTAAAGCAGTTACCTTGTGACCAAATTGATATACCAACTGCCAAAAAGGAAATCTTATCTAGTACCTGCTTAGTTAGCATCGTTTTCAGTTCATTATTTACTTAATACGATACATTAGCAAATATTTTCTAACAGTAAAAATTTGACCTGATCAAAAGGAAAACACAGATGGTTATGTTTATTCATACTTTAAGGACAGTATAAAATAATAACAACACTAAAACAAATTAATAGTGAATGATTACTAATGAACTGTTTGTAGGCTGAGGCAGTTGGAACTGAGGGAACGAACACTGTAATTTCTTGAAACTGTCCATTACACGTGAGGCGAAGTGTTTCTTTTTGAAGTGTTTTTCTTTGTTCCATTACTGAACTATACGTTGCTTGGACTTGGTTTCATTATTGAAATACACATTAATGATCATATTGTCCCATCTCCTTTTTCAACAGACCCCTGGCTTTGGCAATGCATAGATTCCATCAGGTGTTAATGGAGTTTTTTTTTTTTTTTTTTTTTTAGCCCACGCCAACAGTGAGACACTCATCCACAAATCGCTCGGGCCTGCTGTGATACACTGATGACGAATCACCAACCCCCTATAATGCTGCACTTCCTCCTGGAAGATTAGCCCCTGCTAGGAGAGGGTAGGAGGCTGTTTAGCAGAGCGGGGCACCAGCTTCAGTGGTAATACACAGAGGGAACATGGTGCTGATGGGCATTTTTCTGTGCTGAAGGTCTTTGCGCAAACTTGGCCCTGTCGCCCATTGTTCAGTGCTGATAGGCTGCAGAGAACTTCGCCGTGGGCTCTCTGAAGGACACCAGCTAATGGGGTTTGATGAACTGGGAGGCTTGCAGTGAATAGGAGGCAGTGCGACTTCTCAGAAGACCCCAGTCTGAGAGGTGTTGCAGAAGGGGACTATCCTGTGAAATATACCATAATGAAGCTAAAAAAAGCAGATCTTCTGTGACAGACACAATGATTTGCCACGGCTGGCTGTAAATCCAATATTTATGTTTCCCTTCCCGTAACATGATTTGTTAATGATTGGTATTATTGCTGTGATCTCAAAGTATTCCAAAGGCATATGAGCAGGCTTAGACAGGTGTCAATAAAATTCAGCTTCCTGGAATAGAGTCTGGATCTGGGTCAGAGCGTAGCACAGTATCAGTTTTACAGAGATAGCGCCATGCTCTTTTCCAGCCTTGTGACCCGGGCCCTGAGCGCTGACCCAAGTAAAATGCACCCTGTGATTTACGTAGTAAAAACACAAGCGCTGTCACATTAGCAGGCTGCCCCATATTCCCGCTGCCATAAGAAACGTGGGCATGAGGAACCTCTGTCAGGGTGACTGAAAGTTTAGGAGGGTGATCATGTGACCCCATGCCAGGAAACGGCAGGTGCATCTCCACGCAAAACGTGCACGAGCGAGGCGTGTGAGAGATCCGGAATTATCTCACCGTCACCGCTATTTTATGATACGGACTGAGGTTTGCATATCGCCGAGCACTGTGGGAATGGAACATCCTTTTACTACAACCATTTGAACAGAAATGGTGAATGACTGCTGCCATGCAATCTAAACGCCTTTTCAGGCAAATGCACAACTGAAGAAATTAAATAAAAGTCTCACTGCCACATGTGAATGCAATAAACACACAACTGTAAATAATGTGATGTAGGTGCATTGGAAAACAGGTATGGAAGACATTTGTGCAGGCCAGCTGCTCACATTTAGGTGCTGGAAGCAGCTAAGGATAATGTTGCTTAAGCCAATATAATCATATAAAAAGGTCAGATGAATAGATGGGATGTATGATGCATTTTTCTGACACGTTCACTCCAAATCCATTTTGCAGCAAATGGCGGATTTCAGGAGCACGGGTCGTTATTTTCTCATAAGGAAGCATTTAGCTAAAGCAAAAACATTCTTCTCAGAGCAGACTGTATTGGCATTAGTGATTTTGCCTCTGCAGTGAATAGCTTCTGGGACTAATTATAACTGAGGTGCCGAGGCGTATTTTTTGTTTGGTGGCTGATGCAATTACGTCATAACATTGCAGCTGGAAAAAACATGCGCTGAAGGTCATATAAGAGAACCATTATTGTTTTTTATTTATGCATAAATTGGAAAGTTCAGAGGAAGTTGAACATAGGCTGAACTTTGGTGTTGTGTGAGAGTGGTGATATATTTTACCATGAAAGAAACCAAAGAGGAGAGAAGGAGAGAAACAGGGTTTTCTCATAAACAACAATGAAAGACACATGCATCATCCATTACCTAGTTCACAGTGCCTGATCAAAAACACGTTTCAAAAATTGACAGCACATTGAAAATGAAGGCTGCAAATCACCCATGTAATGATACCCATCTTTCACTCCAGCTGAAGTCCATAGCCCCTCCACCAACTATAACCTTTTCAAGATTAAGCCACTTTTCACAAACACAGTATAAATTATGCTATGCTACAATATAATGAAATGTTTTGTCTCTTTTCCAGACCTTCCACGCCAGCAATGGCTTCACAAGACTTGGCATGAATTAAGTCGCTTCGAACCTCTGATGATGTCAAGTAAAATGAATGTCTCCCTGTTGCAACAGTTTTGCTTGGAAGAAGTCCAGGTGCCTTGAACTTTGCAGATTTTGCTGGGACCAGCTTTTTAATAGGAGAGTGTATATTGCAGGGGGAACTCTAGCAATTAGGAAGCAGGGTTTATGGGGCGTCACTCCCAGGTGTTTGACTAAATTGTAAACAAGAAATTTACGTTCAAAAAATGAATGCATTCATCATTTGAATGAAGAAATTCTTTGTGGGGTTTTCTTCTCTGTTAGGACTATAACGTTTTATCCTCATATGCAATTGATGCAGACTGAGGACTAGCAGTCTACTAAGCAAAACCAAGCTGTTTGTCCATCTCCTGAAAGTCATTTTCTGAAGCTCTGACCATATAAAAACATGTAGCATCATTTATGTTCTCAGATAAACAAGTTTGCATCCTCTTGGTGGTCCTCAGACGTCAATACTTGTTGATCTGGGTGTCCCGAATACCAGTGTGTGAGGTAAACCAAACCTTCTGTATTTCCAAAACTGACTAGTAATTGGCAAGAGTACTGAATATCAAAAGCCTTCACAGACAAATGTCTTGAATTGTTATTACAAAACAACAGTATGAACTGTAACTCAAACACTGTGTTGCAACATTCTAAAAATGTGTTAAGCAGTGTCAATATTAGAAAGATTAACTAACTAACACAGTGCTCCACCACAGTGAAGTGTGCTTGCTTTTACACACAACAACATAAACTGAGCACTTTGTCACTTTCAGGTACCAACTCATTGAAAACTAGGCCAGAAGCCAAAATTAAACTAAATCACTTTTGTGCAATGTCAGCTGGAACTGTGGTTGAAAACAGTTGTTGTCAGCAGGAGTTTGGATTGAGGCCTACGCACGAGCCAATCAGAGGTAAAAGGGTGGGGAAGAAAGACAGCTCTGTTTCACTGTGTTTTTTGACTGTCCAAAGTTGCTGTAATTGAACGATGTGCCCGTCATTCATCACCTCACAGTGACCCTGGGGGCAGTGCTCTGCCCCCGGGGCCACCAGATACTCTCAGGGGTGACAGGGTTAATCAGGTCACTCGGCTTCCGCTAGCTCTGCCATCTTAGATGACGTCTCCTACAGTTCTAAAGAAGGCTCCTATTGCCGCCTGTCTTGTGATACTCTCAGTCCGTATACAGACACATACATGGGGGGGGGGGGTGCATTTGAATTAACAACCATGTTTCCCTCTCTCTGACACACTTCTGTGGTGGAAGGTTTTTTAGCACACAGCCAGGACTACTTTCCTCCTGCTTCTCTTGTGCTCCATTTTCCTCCATATTCATATTTGCCCATAGAGCCGTGCTGTTAATGAGTTTCTATATCAATGGGAAATAACAAACTGTAGATATAGCAATACTGCATAAATACAACGGTGATATGATGAAATACACATTCTTAGGGCATAGGTTTTTCTCAGATAAGTGTTGTAGTGTAAGACATTTAAGGGAAGCTTCAAATGGCATTATGGAATGTAGATGTTTAGCACAGTGCTCATAAAGCAATGCAAATATTCCTATACAATCCCACTGGTGTTTGTGTGGTTGTTTACAAGGTGATTGCGAGAGTGCAAGATGGAGCACGAGGGGTTAATTAATCAGCTCCCGGCTCTTGGTAGACAGGGTATTCCAGTCAATTGTTTGCCGAAGTGATTAATGGCCAATGCCCTTCCCCTCCATGCCCCATTTGGGATTGAGAGCTGAAGAAGAATGAGGTTTCAATTAAACCAATGTTTAGAGAAGCTCCATTGGCAGCCGAGGCACAAAGACCCGGCAAATCTTTGACTACAGGAGTGTTTATTCTATTGCAACCTTGAGGCTCTTGGCACTGGAGAGCTGTTTTAGAATGTTAATCAAATGGGTGGTTTGTTCCTGGTCCCAGAGCGATTTAACACTCTTACAGTCTAATACAAAAACACTGCCCCCCCCCAATCCCTCACCCCAACCCAATCAGATCTTTATCTTTTTTTTTCCCTCTCATAGTTAGTCCTCCTTTGTGGTGTTTCTTTTGAAAGCAGGGAGTCCGCTCATAAAAGTAGCATTGGTTTCACTACAGAATTGCTCCTCCTAACGTAGCTAAGGGTTTTGATTTGTAATCTACCTCTCCTCTGCACAACTGACGCCATTTACAAGACTTCTTTGCTGAATAGGACAAGCATAATACTTACAGAGAACTGAGCACTGGGGAGTCACATGAGTCAGTGTTTGTTGGCAGACTTCTGCTTGAAGCAAATAAAATAACCAGAATTTTCTATAGTTCTTGGGAAGGTACCATGAACTTCTTCACTGGGTCACACTTTCTCAGTGATAAGTATGTCTACTTATTTATCTATTGAATAGACATTTTCTTAACCCATAGAATATGTAGGATAGGATGTTTTTCTCAGAGTTTGAAAAATTATCATGCAAAATCTCTATTGGGTCCGATATACATTATTAATAAATTATGTCGCCATGCATGAATTGAAAGTGCTGTGACAAAATACATTAGATGGAGGTTGATTTTAAACACATAGTTCAATACCAGACAAATTAGTTTAAAACACTGGAACTCAGTATCCTATGCAGCTAAAATGCATTAAGGGAAAGCAAGACAGATTGCCCTTTTTAAAATGCATTACGATAATTTCCTCTAGGCAACATTTTTATGAGTTGATGGTTTTACATTATTTACTACCTGTCTGAATATTTGTGATTTATGCGTCCACGGTGTTTACAAATAAAATTCATTATGATAATACTGAGGCCCAAAATTGCCCAAAATATCCTCATTACATCAACAAAGATATAGGTCAAATTTCTTGTTACAGTAATAAACCCAGGTCTTAAAAAATATATATTGTATTAAATAGTTATTTATACACAAAGTAGTTACTTTGTCATGCAGAAAGATGAGGGCCATATTTTACAGCAGGTCTTGAGTAAATGTTAGCCTGATTTCGCATTCTACACAAACAGTCCTTATTCTTATGATATTGAAAACATCAGCTTAAGCCATATGGAATAAACCAGAGTGAAGTGTGCCCTGATGCCATGCAGCATGTATACTGGTGTCGGTACTCTGCAGTGGACGAGTGAGCAGGAGCAGGCCCACAGCCTGATTTCAGCATTGTATCCACTCCCCTGTTTACGGTTTGAACAGAATCCCCCTTGTCACGTCGTTCCCGCATTAATGAGGCACTTGTGTTGTTTTCCTGCTCCCGATTTTCTGCCGGGGGGAGGCCTGAAAGCTGCCATTGTCCCCGCTGCAGTGAAAGCTGCAGCAGTACAACCAGCATGGATGAACACCCCAACTCAATCTGAGAGTCTGCCTCAGCCTTATGAATTATTCATACAGCAGGAGCCCACGGAAAAAAAAAAAAATTCTAAAAAACAAAACCCTTGACGGGCGAATAATGGAGCTGGCATACGTCTTGCGTCTGTATCGATCGTGATCGAGTGGTGTGTTGGATGTACGCAAGAGGCAGAGATAGAGGTACTCCTGGGGGGGCTATGGGAGTTCTACTGGTGTTAAAACTGCTACATCTGTGGGAGTACACCAGTACGCAATAGGACACATTACATTTTCGGCATTTGGCAGACAGTTGGATATTATCCATTTATACAGCTGGATATTTACTGAGGCAACTGTGGGTAAAGTACCTTGCCCACGGGTACAGCAGAAGTGCCATAGCAGAATCGAACCGGCAACCTTTCGGTTACAAGGACTACTCCTTAACCACTATGGTACACTTCCGCACACAATTCATTGGTTGGTTTTTTGAATTTTTGTGATTGCAAAACATGAACATTCAACAAATGAAGTGTAAGAGATAGGGATGTTCCCCCTATCTCACAAAATTAATAAAAATCAACTCAAATCTTCTGATATTTATGGGTAAACTGATATAAAAACTTCTCTCTCTCCCTCTCTCACACACACACACGCCAACTCGGCAAGTGCTGTTACCATACAATCATACAAACCGAAAACACATTCATGGTTTAAAAAATATTTTATTGTCAAATAGACAAGTATTTCCACTTCCTATAACAGGAAATTAGTTTTTAAAAAAAAAAAAAAAAAAAAAAAACCTCCAGTTGCCGATAAACAGCACCGCAGCTATTAAACACCCAAAAAGGCAACGACCAAACAGAGGAATAAAGCATGAAAAAATTCTGATCGCTGCAATAAGCACTTGAGACAGAACAGACGTACACTATACTCTTGTAGTGCAATGATCTTCAAAGAAAAAACAAATGTGCAAAGTGCAAACAAACTGAATAGGCAGACAAAATCCGATTCGTTGTAACTCGAGGACAATTCCTAGACAAGTGTAAAGCTGCATTTAAACCGAACGCAACGCGAAATTTCACTCTTCTTTACCTGCACGGGTCTGATCGCTTGCCTGAAAAATGAGCAAGCGAATTTCCACGCCACGTCACAGCAAGCATTTTTGATTACACCAATTTCTGGAAAGACATTTCTGGAAAGGGGGCGTGGCTTCTAGCCCTACTTGAAGGTGACTGGCTTTTGCCAGGTGAAATTTTTGCTCGAGCTGAATATTTTTTAACTCAAGCAAACCGTCATTTTGTCCATTTCGCGTCGGTTGCAGTTTCGCCACGATTAACTCCGCCCATTTGCCTCCTGCCATTGACTTTTCATGCATTCACGTCGCTCGTAAATTTAACATCACGTTCGGTTAAAACACACCTTAAAAGGCACTCTGTAGGGAAAATGACTTCTTTCCCCTCCTTACGCATCAAAAATCCTTTGCCATTGAAAAATAAGCAGCATGTATAAAAGGATGATGGCTAGCTACCAGAAATACACAAGATTTGTCTAGACAGTCTTACTCATCTAAAAATATGGCCCCAAACACTTTCAAATTTGCAGTTACAAAGATCCCCCCAAAAAACTGAAAGTGTTAAATTCACAGAACGCAAGTGGACAAAATAGGAAACAAACTTCTAATCTTCATAAGCATTTAGACAATGGCAAGTGTCTAAAAACAAGCAAACTGGCATTTACTATGTGCCACGGTGTACCTGGTAAACAAAAGGGCCTAATTTGTAAAACAACTGGCCAAATTATAAAACCTGCAAAAAAACCTGTGTGCAAAAAACAACCTTTACCATTACCCAAACCCTAAACATCTGCCTTTAAAAGGACACTGAGGGGATTTCAGAGAAAGAATGTCACAAATAAATCCTAGTTTACAAAAGTTCAATGAAAGTTTTCTGAATCAATCACCTGTAAGGTAACATTCACATTCAGACACTACACCTGAACCCATGCCTCTAGTTGTGGCCACTGTATGTCTGCTATTGGTAGTACCACCCAGGACACAAAGAAAAAAGCCTTCACATCCCAATGTAAACTGAAATCCCAAAGACCTCATCTAATCATAGCGACACCTACTCCTCACACAAAAAAAGGACATTTTCCCATAAAACAGAAAAAGAGCTAGACATTCAGTCAGGAGTGATCTTTACATTCAGGTACTGTAACGCATAGGCGCTAAGTGCATCTAGCGCCCCCCCCCCAAACCCACCCCACCCCCCCCGTTTGTCCTCAGTACTCCTCTACAACAGTACCAGCCGAGGAAGAGTACAGTTTCCTTTTGATGAGGCGGAAGCCGGGACTGAGCTTGAGCGCGTGGCGGAAGCCGGGGGTGAAGCAGGCCCCGATGAGGAAGAAGTCCCTGAGGCTGGGCCAGGCGCTGCCGTCCTGCTTGAACACCAGCGTGAGCTCGAAGGTGGGCACCACGCTGGGGTCGTAGGCGATGCGCTCCAGCTTCTTGCACATGTTCTCCACCTCCAGCAGCACGTGCAGGACGCAGCCCCTCAGGCCGCAGGGCTCGCCCGACGCCATGCGCAGGACGTCCCGGGCTATCCGCCGGGTCAGCTTCTCGGGCACCAGCACCTCCGAGCAGTGCAGCTTGGTCTTCTTGGCTCGCGACAGGCAGTTCTCGAACATCTTCGCCAGCTGCTGGCATGTCCGGTCCTCGTACACCTCGCTGTTCATGTTGGGCTCCAACAGGCTGTGATCCCAGTACTCCAAGTCTGCAAGAGAAAATGCATAGGAACCATTAAATGAAGAGGACTGTTTTGGAAAAAAAGGTGTCATAGGAGACCATGACCTAAGTCAAAGCTTATGACTGACTACTTGCAATATATACCCTTGATAACTTTTCTTTAATATGTCACCTTAAATATCTATTTGCAACCATTTTTGGGTAGTAATTTAAGTGATGTTTCTCCAGGCAGCACCTTCACTGATCCTAGTTTACACTCACCATTAGGAAATTCAGTGATTATCACACACACATTTCCAAAATTATCCAGGTTTTCGAAAGAACAGCTTGACAAACTGATACAGTAATTCTGTGTATGCATACAAAGACAACCGAAATTCCTGGGTTGCGTTTACTCAGCAGGGACAGGGAGCAGACAGGATCTACACAAGTTGGCTTAAAGATGACTTCATCGGTGTGTCGATTTCACCGCCGCCCCCTTTCCTCACAAATGCGCCACTGCGCTGCACCAAACACTCAGAAAAATAAGCGCTGCCTGCAGTGTCCCTCGAAAAGCCAACGCTAAAACGGCAAATAAAAGAATATAAAGAACTCACCATCTTCAATGTAAGCCTGCTCATGGTCGTATCTACGTTCTACCAGCTCCGAGAAGCATTCCGCGTTTTTGTTCTTCAGCGTATTAGTTGCAACCATGGTGAAATAGCTGTTATTTGTCGTTGCGAACTGCAGTTGAAAAGACAACAACATGCAAGGTATTGAAATTATCATTCTTCCCCAGAGTCTGTCGCTTAAACAACATTACCTATCTAGTAACGTCATATCCAATTAGCTAATTATGTTACATTATAGTTTTAGGTTTTACCACTTGTAAAGCCTTTAAATGAATCGAAGTAAATGAAACGATGTGAAAAAACTGGTTACAAGCAAGCAATCGTACGTGCCAACAAGACTAACTACACAGTTTAAAGGTACTTCGAGTTAGCTTCCCAAGTATCTTGCTAAATTACTTTAGATTAGGCTAACGTTAGCTTGCTAACTGTGCTACTTCACGCTTGCGGTAAGCGTAACAAGCCGGTCACCAGAATAAAATCACATCAAATTCAGAGATGGCTTACCGTATTGAATCAGACTGTACGACGACTGTAAAAAATAAATTAAAATTTGATCACTGCTCCTTGCTTTAATTATCCCCTCGCGCGCGCACACACTCATTCAGAGCCTGCCCCGCTCGCGCACTGAGTGAGGCAGCGTCGCTCGCTGCGCTCAAAGTTTATAGCCCCCTCGCGCACAGCTGGCCCCCTCGCGCCCGGCCAGCTCGACCAATGGGCGCAGGTGTTACATTCTGGAAATTACTGGAGTTTACCAGGCAACTCAGCTGCGCGGGGTCTACGGTCCTCTCCCGGCGCTCACGTCGACCGTTTTTTTGCATTCGAGGCATTCCATTGGCTGAAGCCGAAAGACTGGTAGCCAATTGCAGATGGCCATTATTTTGTTGCTATCTATTAGCAGTCTATTCTCCTTGCTTCTTTGCGGTTGCTTGTCCGCCTTTGTCTTGTCCCAAGCACACTGACGCCCAGGTGCCTCCGTAATTCACACTTTAACTGTTATTTGTTCCATGTTAGATATTCTCCTGTGACACTATTCATTTTAAAACGGGAGAAAAGAAAACATTTAACAATACCTACAGTCAATGAAGAAACCAAGGGTTATTTGTTGGTTTGCACACACCAGATTACCTCACAGATTGAAAATGATCAGCATTGGTGAATTGGGAGCTACCCCCGTTGTACTTTCCTACTTTAAAAGAAAGACATTGATCTATCAATAATTTTGCATGAAACAGTGCACAGAGCAGTCACAATCATGCAAAGAGAAGGGTCGACATTTTAAAAATTGACTGCTTAAATGTAAGAGCTTTGAGGGGGCTAAGATATTTGCTAAATATAAGCACAGTTCACTGCTATACAGATGCACACATCCAAACATAGTAGACCATTTGGTGGTGTTCCCTAGTGCTTGTGAACTTATGGCTGCAGTTACATGTGGCGCCCTATTAGTGACTGTAGGCTGAAAGTGAATTCTTTTGTGGTTAACTTCAAGTCTCATTCCTGCCTGGTTCAATTTTACGTTACATTAAATGCATTTAGCAGACGCTCTTATCCAGAGTGACCGCCAGCACAATAGAGCATAAGTGTATCCATTCAATTTAAATGAGCAACAGTGTCAGACCAGGCTAACAACACTCATAGAACAGTGAGTGTGAACATAACACTAATCAAGCCCTACCACAAGTTGCCTTGTGTAACCTGACAGAAACCAAGCATACTACAATACAGCAGTCCCTAGAACACAGCACTTTCATGTTAGGGGATGTAGTATACCAGAATCAGAATGAGAATGAGAATGAGAATCAGAATTTTATTCGCCAAGTACAAATGTACAAGCAATTTCTCTTGGTGCAGGTGTCAACATTGAAAACATAAATGCAGACAGAATTATACAATACAAAACAATAAATACAATACAATTAAATATTATATAAAGATATAAGATATAAAACATTCATAACAGTTTTACAGTTTTAATGTTTCATTAAAAGGTTTGGTAGTCAGAAAAAGTCTTTGACTTTTAATACCTAATACACTATTTATAATATTTGTGCAACATTTTTAAAGTGATTGTTTGGGAAATACTTGTTCAGCATGTTTGGAAATAATTATTCAGAATGACAATTTCTTTTTTTCTCTTTTTTCTTTTTTTTCAATTTTTACTTGTTTCTCTGCCATGAATTCCAAACTCGTACAACCAACATCACATGCTTAGTTCTGAGATATTCCAAAGACACCTGACCTTTTTGAGGAAAGAGATAATAGATAATAGTTGCTATTTGGATTGAACTTGCCTCTTCAGCAATATTCCTCACAGTTCACTGAGGTAAAATTGTGTTGTATATGAGGTGATGGCCTTTCCAGAAACCTTGAACTGATCAAAGGTTCAGCTTCATGTTGATATTTTTATCAGCATCACCTGACCTGTAGTACTCAGTGACCCTGAAATTTGCCAATATGTGCCTAAATTTTCTGAGTGGTGGTTGAACTTGATGCTGGAACAACGATGCTGGATACTACGAATGAAATTCTTCTGTCCATAACCCCCTTTCATGCCCGATATTGACAGAGGTACTAAGCTTCTGGAAAATACCATAAGGCTCCTGTAGGTAGCTGGTAGTAGTTCCTCAGTTTACATTTACATTTACATTTATTTATTTATCAGACACTTTTATCCAAAGCGACTTACAAAAGTACATACAGTAAGTATAGCGACAGTCCGGGGCAGGATGTGTACAGTTCCACAATGAAACAGTTCTCAGCTGAGAGCAAGGTCTGTTTGAGGACACAGTACTATCAGATCTGTACAACTACAGCGTATAGGGCAACTAATACGATACACCTTCAAACAGCGAACTTCAACAGCTCAGTTCTTTCCCTATAGTGGCAAAAACTTTAAACTTAAAACTTTTTTCCATTAAAAGGATGGAAAAGAACAGAGTTTTGGTGTGTGTCTGAAATGGTTGTTTCCAGCCAACACTGTTGTTTGCTGCTGATTGTCATCTGCTAGCTACACACAAGTTAGCTCACTAGATTGCTTAAATTCCTCAGACTGCAGCCAGCCTAACCATCTGCAGTATTTACAGGTGTTGCCTTCAGTCAAATACGTTAGCTGTCAGCTTTCACATACAAATGCAAATTTATTTGGTGGAATAGTTTTGTGTGGCTATCTGTCTGATTTCCCAGCTAGAACAGTTTGGCAGTTAACTAGCTAGTAGAACTTGTACCGTGAATCCTAGCCAGTTAAAACAATGAGGCATTCCCTCAAAGATGGATGTTTGAGGTGAAATCATTAAGTGTAAAGGCAAAACCTTTACCCAATATAGATACAGATGACTGATATCTTATCTCTGTTATTATCTGACTGTGAAATATAAATAGACAGGGAGAGAGGGAAAATAAATGAGCGAGTCCAATAAATGTGTTGAATGCCCTGACACCTTTCCAGCTGCTAGCTAGTGAGAGTTTATCTGTTAGGCATGGTATTCTTCATGTGTCATGACCGTTACTGCAGTGCTTGTAAAACCACGTGGGAATACTCTACTTTACAGTTAAGATTTACCCTTAGTTAACAGGTCAGGTATTGTTACTCGGCAATATAATAAAGCAGAAATCTGACGGTTGTCACACCCGTCTTGCATGCATCAGCAAAAAGATGACTGCAGCATAAGCGTTAAACCATTTGCTTTTTTGGAGTGATTGTCACATGTGCGAAGACAGCTCAATTAAAGCTTCTATTCTGATGTGTAGCCTGTCCATCTATGTGGCGTATATGCTGGATCCAGTCAAATGAAGGCACTGGAGAAAGCGAAGGTTTTCTTGTGCCTGTTTCATTTAGCATCTGATCCCTCTGAGTTTGCAGACCCCTGTGTGCCGCTGTGCAACATTAACAGGTGTTAATTTCTCTTTGGCAGCAACACGTGGGAGTGATTGGAGTGGGAGTGATGGATATATCCAGACCCATCACAATGTAAAAGATGCATCCAATGAGACTGAAGGTGAATCAGCTATGTGAGGTATCAGTAGGCCTATGGAATAGACTGCATTTCTGTTTTAAAAACTGCATCACAGACAGATACATGCTCAGACAAGATGTTTCCATTTTCCTTCTAATCCTTCCTTTATACAATTGGCATGATTTCGGATCATATTGAGGCTTTCAACTAAAATACACTTGAATTCCTTCAAGAGGCAACATTTCTTCTCAACAGAATGATGATTATGGCCAGGATTTTGACCCCCCCAGGACTCGGCGCCTGTGGAAAATACAGAGGGCTGCACTTGCAATCATCGGGGGGGGGGGGGCCCAAAACTTCATATCTTAAAAAAATGTAATAAATACGATGCAGACATCGACATCGGATATAAGGATACAGCTAGAGGTGCACTGAGGTCTGTCTGGAGGAGCTCTCCTAAGCACCCCCATAGCACCGGCCCTGCCCCCCCTACCCCCACCCTCAAAATGGGTTAAACTTTACTAAATGAGGTTAAAGGGATAGAGTTCTGAGGAAACAGGGTGGCACGTGTCAGCAGAGAGACATGCTGTGTGTATCCACGAGTCTGAGTGATGGAGAACAGCTGATTTTGGCATCCTCTGAAGGAATGGGGGTCAAGGGAGCTAAGGTTTCAGCAACATTGTAATAATGCTTTATAAGAAAGAATACTGGCGTGCAGTGCGGGTCCCACAGAGGCACACTGACACAGGAATGCATTTCCAAATGAAACCTTCTAACGCTGATACCTCTGTGGAAATAGGCTGATGCAACAAGAAACCCCTAGTACAGTATTTTCTGTAAAGAATCGTGGGTTATCTTCAGCATGCTGGAGTCAGAATGGCGTGATAGCCAATGCGATCTAAGGGTTGGATGAGAAGTGATACTGTAGCCTGTGAGAGGTTTGTGTGTCTAATTCTTGCCTGAGCCCAGCCTGTGCAAGAGCAGACCCAGCCAACAGTGCTTATTTATAGAAACTGGGCTGGCTGGTTTTAGGGTCAGTATCAGCATATTTATAAATGTCTGACAATTGCATTTGTGAATAATGAAACAGCATACTGTATAAGGGTCTATGTAATAGACATTCCACTGCCATAGTCTGGGCATGGCTTTTTAATCACTGTAGGATATTGTTCATACTTTATACTTTTTAACCAATAGGTGACATGTGTGCACATTACCTTTCACTGTAATCACATAAAGCTCAAGTATATTTCTTCCTTTCCAGGAAGCAGAAGTGAATATTTCTTTGTAATCTGAGGTGAAAAACCAGGAAATAGATGCCCAAAATATTTATTTTGACAAAAACACCCTAGCAAGATTGACAGATAAAATAGGCTCAGGATGCCACCGAACCTGCTATATGTCCTCTGCCAAAAATTAGCCACCGTCTCAGTTGCAGGTGTATCAAAAGGCGTAGGAGGTTGGATGGAACAGAATGAAGACAAAGCATCTCTTTGTGAAATTTGAAGCTCCGCACCCCCACGGAACATTCTAAGAGTGCAAAGGATAGGCTAACCCCTTTCGGCAGTGTGTTTAACACCAAGGAACCATGTCACACACTGCTGCCGCTGACGGGAGAGATGAGGTAAGATCCTCCACATCCATAGGCGTGTGCTGAGCGTGTGACCCCTGACATGTGACCCTCCTGGACCGAGGAATGCAGGTGGCGCAACCTTGCTGGGCTGCGCCGGAAAGTCATGTTGGGTCAGCAGGGAATTCAGAGCTTTCCATGTGGGTACTTGAGAGTGGGCAGGAGTCAGACCAGTGTCAGCTGACCTTAGCTCAGGTTGATCATTTCATTTTGAAACTGGCATTTTAACTCATGGCAACTTTATTGAAACAGGTTTAACTGTTTAACTGTCCAGTTTAATGAGACAAGCATAAAGGGGTGAATTCCCGTGCAACATACTTTGTGGCTATACCTGGCATGCTGTAGGTCATTTTAAAGGCACACATAGAGATATTCATCACTGTGTTGAGTGTTGAGACTGTTCTTTTTAAGATTTCACTTAAAAGATTCATCCTGATTTTAGGCAAGTAATGTATAAATAGGATTAAGTAGGCTTACAACACAATCTAGCCCATGCCAAAGGGGTATACTGTGTTTTCACAAATGAAGGCAGTCTGGGCTGTTGGACTGTAGTTTAGTGATTTGTGTCTGTCTTTTTTGAATAGTCAGTTACTCTATAAATAAAAACAAGATTAATGAGGAACACGTTGACAGTACAAAGAGTTTAGTGTATCTCACATCTCAACACAACCATTCAACTACTTTCCGGTGGTTCATTCAAAAACTTTCTAGTTGTCGTTTCATCAATGGCTAATTTGACAGCATTGATCCTTTTGCTGGTCCACGCAGCTATAACCGTGTAAACCGCTATATGTTGCTGTGCTGTGTATCTTCCTATGTGGCAGATCTGATCTCTTTGTTCAGGACCTGTTCCATTTCCCAAGGCAGCCTCCAGGCTTTTAACCCACACAAGTTGCCTTGGTAACACCTCCAACATGGTGACCGCTATCCATCACTTTCTTGTGCCTGCCGCTAAACGCCTCCTGAGTCTAATGGTTTGAATATGCATGCGCGCTTTTTTTTTTTTCTTTTTTAACCCCCAGTCCATGGGCAGAATTCTAATTCTGCGCAGCATGCACGGGCCCCGCTTCTCGCCTCCCACTCAAAAACACTCCCGGGTCCGTCAATTAGAGAGAGCTGGAGTGGTGCCGTGTGAGGCGGGAGAGAGGAAGCACCATCGATCCGCTTTTGTTGCTGCCCCGTTTCATGTTTATTCCTCCCCGCGATGCTGGAAACAAGTGTTTTGTACCCTGTTTGTTCTTGGTAAGACGCGAGCTCTGAGTCACAGCTCTCTTTGTCCCCGCATGGGTAGGTGGCCTGAAGCCGTGACATGCTGCATCTCGGAAGCCTCAGCATGCTGCCTGACATGTTTGTGTTCTTGGAGTTAAAAAAAAAAAAATAGTACTTTGGGTAAAAGTCATGTCGGGTCAGCAGAGAGTTCAGAGCTTACTATGTGGTAAGTTGTTATGAGATACATGAAAGATAATACATACATATAAATAAATCTATCTATTATATATATGAGAAGTATATATATACAGTATATATATATATATACACACACACTTCTCATGAATTTGGTTGTGGCTAAGGGTTCACAAAAACAGCTCTAATCTATTCCCCCTCCTGTTATCTACATACTGTCACTCATCACAAACCAAGACCCATTCTTCACAGCCTATTAAAAAGCATATGCACATATGTTTCTGCAGTCTGTACAAACACTGCAATATCATGTATTGTACTGATTTTACTACAGACAAATCCCATTTCTGTCTCTCTCTCCCTGCAAGTTTGATGGTTCCTGGTGCCAATGCGTGCCACCCAGTACTTCAGTGCCAGTGTGAGCTAAATGTGTTGAGTGGTGCATACCTGTGTCTAGCAAAAGAACGTAGAGCTTGCAACACAACTGTGTCCTTCAGCTGTCTTCAGGGAAAAACCTGAAGCCTCTCGGACCCCGGGGTGCATGTTTGTCATTAGCTGGCTGGTGAGTCGGGGTTGTCTCCAACCACTCAGCACAGAGGTGGCAGAGATGGTGCCAAGGATGCTGTTTCTACCTATTTAGTCTGCAGAATCCAAAACATGCCAAGTTTTTGAAAAATTTCATTTCATGTCCAGACCTAACGTTTATATGCATACACATACGCTTACACGCACGCCTGCGCGCACACACACACACGCGCATGCACGCACACACATAAAAACGTACAGGGCACAGACACAAAAACTTGTAAAACACTGACCATAAATCACAGCTAACATGACAATTTCTCCTGCTACGGTTTGGTTTCATCTCTGTAAGGCTTGAAATCAATCCTGAAGCATTTACAGATCAGGCATAGGGTTTATTAAACATTAAACTAACAAGGCATGCACCAGCCACTGGAGAAATGTTGAAGCAGCTATGTCTGACTATGTCTTAACTCCTTAACTGCTTAAGAGGTGACTTGACAATTATTCGTCTGTAGAGAAGCTGGCCGACACTACTCCCATAAAAGAGCGGAAAAGAACTAAAGGTTAAAACAAATAATTTATTTTTAAAACCAAACAACAAAGACGAAGAAACCAGCCTACACCAATCTAAAGCAGGGACAAAATTGAGCCTTCTCTCCTGCTCTCCAGCCACACCTGTATTTAATCAACCTTAAAGTCAGCTGTGACTCATTAGCCAATAGGCTGGTTCCTCAAACAAATCATCATCAGGTGCACACAATTAACAAATGATTGACACACAATTGACAATTAGGTTCAAGGGAGAGGTGTTGAAGGTGTGAGCAAGGACAATACTGGACTACATAGCATACAGTGCTGGTAGAGAATATGCACATCCAATTAAGTGAAAAATGTGTGAAGATGTGACACATTTTTGTTATCACACTCTGAATAGATTGTAGTAAAAGGTAACGAACATTTCATGTTCAAAGTCATTTAGGTGGTTTTTAAAAGAATTCTGGGGGTTGATGCCAAAAATTGTATACTTTTCTCAAAATGATTAAAAAAAAATATATATATATTTTCCATGTCACACACAGAAATATGGTGAGTGCATTTCTTTGTGCAGTCGTGTGAGTTTGTGCATGATGATGGTGAATGCTGTGACCCCCCCCCCCCCCCCCCACCCCCCCATCGATGGCGCTGTCTGTTGGTTGGCGTGTTTTCGGGCATCCAGGCCCATTTCTGAGCCTCTGAAGCCAGAGGCCCTGAAATAAGGCTCAGGCATGCAGGGCCTGCCAGCTAAGCCTGTTAAACTTTTCCATCTGGCAGCTCAGTTTCTCCAAGTGAAGCAGAAATAATGCAGAACAGGCTTCGTGTTACTAATCCCGTGTGCAGGGGGAGGCCAAGGCCGAGAGAAGAGAGAGAGAGAGAGTGTGTGTGTGTGTGTGGGCGGTGTTGGTGCGGGGTGCTATCCAAAGGGCCTCTGTTGTCTCCCTGTTAACAATGCCAAATGTGCTGACTTCCGGTGTTAAATGTTACATGTATCCCTTCTTTCCCTTTATGTCTTCTTCTGCCAGGGTGGCAGGAGGTTCCCCTCTCCGAAAAGATGCACTGGAGCCTCTGCAGAGTAACAGGTATCCAAGCCTCAGAACCTGAAGGTCCTTTTTCAGTTCTGTACAGACCACAATGCACCACTGTAAATAACAACGCATGGTTTTTCTCTCAAAACCACCAGCATGTTACAGCTAACAAAGGCATGTACAGCAAGTATCAATGTGGCATTAAGGGATTTGTGGCAATCCCATTGTTAAAGGCTACTGTACCAGAACGTGTATTGATTTGATTTGCAAATGAAGGATTATATGTTAGTCTTCCATGTTTTCCAATGAAAAAAAAATATAGGAAATGTTGATTGTCAAACAGCAATAGGAAAGAAGAGCTCATGTGTGGCAGGGTCTCTCCAATGAAATGGAATATGCAGCGGAGCTGAAACGAGGCCATGCTCTCTGCTGTCGGCATGGCGCCAAGCTCTTTTCTATCTCTGAGGTGGAAACGTGCCCAAAGTATAAACCATTACCCCAGCTATTCTTTCACAGGATACAGAAAAAGCCTCAGCGCTCATGAATTAAATGAAATGGAGCCCAGTGCCAAGATGGCAATAAGTACAACTCTTTCAGAGGGAGAAACAAAGTCAGAGCTTTTTTAGGGTCATCGCTGGATCATTGACTTATGTATCAGTTCTCTGCACACTGGAATTTGTTAATAGGCAGGCTAATGATCTGTAATTGGGCAAAAATCTGATTCCGATGATGACTTTGTCGCAGTGGAAGGAACTAATCACTTACTTGCCACTAAACACGAAAAATAAATCAAGCTTCCACTGATCGTTTAGCAGTGAGATACAATCAACATATTTTATTTATGACAGGTGGTTTGATTAGTGAAAAAAATCAAATCCAATTCCAAACTTTGAATACCTGTGTGCTGAATGGAGCTACATAAATGAAGATGTCACATACCACATTATGCCTGAAGATAAACAAGAACAAGCAAACCTCTCACTTTAGTCAGATCCATACCCACTTAACCCTGGAAAACACACTTTAATGCGGCCTTTCAAAAACCCTTTTCATGAAAATATATTTGTTGCTGCAGTGATGGTAATTTAACTGAGTATCAGCTCGCGTCTCCCATACTCACTCGTCTAAGGCCTTTGCTTGTGCGCCACCTACAGGTAGACTTGGGGATTTCTCCACATCTCTTACATGCTTTCTTGAGGCATTCGTTTGACTCAGAAAGGTTAACGACACCCTCAATGAACGAAATAGAACAGAATGTTGTGTTTATGTTTACCACGCCAGTTCTGTCCTAATGTTTTACAGCACAAGTACACAGATTTCTAATGCTCATGCAGTTCTACGAACCCACGCCTTCACTGACAGGTGAAAAGAATGGACAACTGGAAAGCAAAGGTTTGGCTGACATTAAAAAATGTGACTCACTGTCCAATCACAAACAGGATGGAGACTGGATAATTTAAACAGCGTAGATGAGCAGAATAAAAGGAAGTATCACTAGCTACAGTGTTCATGTCTGAATTGATGTTTTTCTCTTAGGGAAATGACAGGAAATCCCTCGTCACTTGAATGCTTCAAGGGAATCAAACATTACCATCTCACAGACTTCCTTTTAATTTTGAGGATGATCATCACAGAGCTTGTGTCAAGAGTCTCCCGAGAGGCAAGAGCACATTGGGAACCTGGGTCTTCCATCACAGTGGACCCAAAGTATCTTACAGGAGACTTGTAATATGTGTATTATATGAATAAATATGTATTACATTTATGTGTAAGACTTATAATATGTAATATGCCTCCTGCCAACCATTTCCTGGGTGGAGCCTGTTGAAGGCATTAGCTGTCATCTTATACCTAAATGCTAAAAATAATCTCAAAAGACATCTTCTTTTAGGGCAATCTTATGCTATACCCCCCCCCCCCCCCCAAAAAAAAAGAAGAAAAAAACTCACATAGAAATGCATTAGTTTACCTGGCCTTTTTAATTAATGCCTCAGAGTCAATATCCAGATTTGTTATGCAAGTAATTGGTCATTCAGTCATTTGTGCTTTATGACATGGCAAGACTAGGCTACAGAAGCACATTTGAAATGAAATTCAATTTAGACACTCCAGTTTTGGTTTAAGTTACCAACACATAGAACAAAAACGCTGGTTCCAGTCACGATTTTCCACCATGTAAAAGAGAAATAAAAAAAGTGTGCTTTCATGAAACTGGATGAAAGAATATAGTTTGTGTTTCCACAAAACCACAAAGTTAAAGAGAAATGTTCACATATATTAAAAAACAAAATTAAAACTGTGTTTAAAGCTTTGCAGTGTATTAAAATTATTCCAAAAAAATATAAAAACAGAACCACAGACAAAAGAGTAAGAGATCTTCATACCATTACAGATTAACCATTTGAGGTGCTTTTTGGCAAAATTTTACCATCCATTGAAACGTGTTGGAATTGGGGTGTGGCTTCCGATGATATTGTTATAAATTCACTTCTGGATTTTAAAATTAAAGACCATAAAGTCATTTTCTCCAATCCACAACAGATCTTAATATTAAAACACAGTTCAGGCACACTATGGTAAGCTACGTTAATGCACACTGATATGTTTACAAAATAATTCAACACAAACTAAAGCGCAACCTTAGTAAAAAGAGATTTCAAAATATATCCCTTAAATTAAACGATTTTACTGGTACATCCACAAGAGATACTCCCTCATTCACGAAGGACTCCTTTTGCCATAAGGCATTACATGGAAAAAATACACTGAACACTGAAGAGTGGTACATTTATAAATATCATGCCAATGAAAATATCAATGATTAGTGCCTCAGCATATTTACCTCATTATTACCACCTGAAACAATATAAAACTGTGAAAATAATAATGTTTGGCTCCAGTTCAAGGTTTTCTGTGTATTTAATCAGAAAGCGTTCACTAAAGGGATCCTTGGGGAATGAGGGGTTTGGCTTGATTGGTCTTTGTGTCAAAATAATACAATCGATGTCTAAATTTAGTTGAATAATTGAATTTAACAGAAAAGGGAAACGCTATTCAAAATATTGAAAATGGTAGGCACACCAGGACTGATTCTTGAAGCCTATTCAAAAATAATAATAATAAAAAAAAAATAACTGCATACAATAATAAAAAAAACAACTTTGGCTTTTAGGGATTTTTATAGTGCATTTCTAGAAAGATCTTTTTATGAAGTACTGAAATCTCTGCACCCACAGCCCACCTAAACAGCCATTATAGCTTCAATATATTCTTATTAGCCAGCAGTGCACGTGTCTGTGCTGTTTTGATATCTTTCGGTTTCCATTCCAGACGTGCTAATGTTTCTATTGCAGATTGCAAATGCAGCCTGCAGATGCGGCAAAGATACTACTCTGTGACAGTAAGACTCACTTACTGCTCCAGCAACAGCATCAATCATTAGACCCTTCAGCCTAATTTTACCGTCTACAGTAACTCTGAGGGCCAGGATCTTCTGTAGGCCTTTGGACTCATTAGGTTATCAAACTCCGTCATTTTGAACTTCAGTGTCAGTTCACTGAACGTTTATTTTAAAAAACAAAATATATCTTCTCAAATTTAAGACATTTAATCTATTAAATCTCAAAGTTGACACTTTTTTCTAAAATATGCCACTGCTTATTTTAGCCAAATTTCGTCACAAATGTCCTGACAACTGACAGTACAGTACTCACCCTCTGTATTGTAATTCATTTTGAATCGGCGGTTTACACATCATGATTTTACTGTGAGATTTGCAACAGTCTGCTTCCGTATAGAAACTGGGTCACACTGTACATTAAGTGAAACACACATAAAGTCCGCATAAACATAGCATAATGTCTGCATTAAGCAATCACAATACTCTGTGCATGATACACAACATACTTTACAATATAAAATAACAGATAGAATAAATGCAACCCTGTCAATCCTGTCACATGGCACATGTGACACAGCTGTCATATGTGCCATGTGCTTGGGCAACACATGTCCCAATGTCATGTGACACTGTTAGCAGGGGTTGATGTGACATGAGTTTCTACATGTGATATGTGATAAAGTGTGTCGCACATCATGCACAATGTATTATGACTGTTTCACACAGCAGCTATGTCATGGTCATGTAGGCTTCATATATGCTTTAAACAGTTGCACCTAATGTGCAATGCAACCAAATATTGTAGTATTAAATAATGAGAGATGAGGAGCCTTATTCCTGGTCAGAACACTTTGCCACAGTCGCATGTCTCCTTTATCTGGCAGCAGCTGGAATATAAAAGAAAGATCTTGATGAGGGGACAAGAAAATAAAAGGTACAATCAAAGAGAAACATTGTTATAATATTTCTATATAATTCAAATATACTCTATTTTGATGGGACAAGGACGCCTGAGTGGTTGCTGTGTTAATATATCAGTGTAATTATCTTTTGTACCTCTAGAGGGCACTGTATATCCAAAATACCAGGGGTGCGCCTGAGTGCCTCAGGAATAGATTCTACGGAGTGTAGATTATGCCCCATCTAAAAAACTGATCCCTATCCAGTTTTCATCAAAGAACAATAATAAAGATAATTATGGGCGACATTAAGGCTGGGATATGTTCTGATAGGACATTAGAGGCAGCAGATACCTAGGGGTCAAGAACACAAGCCCATATTACACAGTTCGAATAAACACATTAGATGTTAAATAAGCAGTGATTTTTTTTTCTACAATCACAAAACCAGAAGACATCATCTCCACAATGCAGGCATGGTTACCCACTTCATTAAATATGGGGAATTTCATACATGTCAAACATTGTGCATGAGCACATTCTGTCACTGTTATTGTTCTAATGCCATCTAGCACACACCCCTTCTCCATTCATTAAAATGAACAACGATTTATATAGCTTATAGCAATTACGAACAACAATAATGAGTGTTTCACTCAAAATTTACAAGCAAAAAAAAAAAAAAAAAAACATTAAAATGGCTACACAGTATTGACACAACCGCAACAATGGTGTTGAGCAATGCTAAACTAATAATGCAGGGCATGGCTTTCCTTTCCACAGATTCTTCGGCCCTGACAGCATTTCCCTCCGCGGGCACTGATTGCAGTGGCATAAGGGGGAAAGCTCCTAGGGCAGGCCTTTTCACGTGACCGCATTCCATTGGCCGCGGTTTTTTTTTTTTTGTTTACCGCTCGGCCCGAAGTCTCTGACATTTCCAAGCCCTAGACAAACAATGGCCCCTGTTCAAAATAGCCAGCGTTTGTGCGAGGAAGTCTCTATCTTTCATCCCCTCCTGGCCCTTCAGGGGCGGGGAGTAAAAAATCACAGGAAACACCTTCCCCTTCGTCCCCAGCAGTGCGGCCCATTACGGCCGCGGCACAATGAGATATTAAAAGCTGGAAACTTCCTCTCGATAATTGCAAGTCGACGCCTGAGGAACAAAATCGTGAATTGGGGGGGGGGGGGGGGGGGGGGAATCTGTAGGAGACAAGGAAAAATTGAATCTACTCTGTAGAGTTGTTTCGTGTTTCCTTTTAATCCTACAAAGGGATCTAATCTTATGCTCTTTTGTCATCTGCACACCTTACAAGGTAGTGACAGAACTCATATTGCAAAAACAAAATTCCTTGGCCACAGGGCATTTATTTTACATGCTGGGCTCATATGTGGTTCAAAATGCTTATTTTTTCCTCTTTCCAATGTCTCTGGTCTAATCTGGTCTAATTTCTCAACATTTTTTTCCCAAAAGACTGCAATATATAGCATTTCAGGGAGCATAACAGCTATGCACTATTCAAAGAATACCTGAGGCAGACTGTTATTGACAGCAGATTAGACAGACCAAGAAATTTTGTACGTATAAAATGTTAACATCGGAGGATTTTCAGAGGTATCTCTCTGTAGGTGTAGCTGCTGACAATATTTAGGTTGAAACGAGAAAGTTATGACAGTGAAAGAATTGTTTTAGCTTTTTTTCTCTGGATGATAGAGATATTAACATACCATTGTCTTCCCCTCCAGAGGATGTCTTCACCCCCAAAAGCATGACGCCATCTTTGTTGCAGTCTGATCTGCTTTGAAAAGATGCGCTGGATTTTCGAAAGAGAGGATTTTTTTTTTTTGTTAGAAGAGACTGGTACTCAAGCCACCATCGTTCATCACCATTTCATCAACCGTTCACAGAATTGGTCAGCATTTCATAGCTCATATCTGTGGTGTAGGTGTAGTATAGCGTCTAGTAGAGGGAGTCTAGTGTCCTAGCTCAATCAGCATATCCCAGGGAGTCAAACTAACAGATCAGTTGGGTCTTCATAACAACTGCTGACAGCAGTGAGCTCAAATATGCACAAATTCATATAGACTCAAAACTCAATGAATGAAAAATCTTGACTTCGCCCTTACTTTTCTGTTCCATTTTCTGCTGCATCTGTGGGAAGAAATGAGACATTCGCATGGGTCTGCATCAGTACATTTATTTATAATTTTAAAAATATATTTATTGATTTTATTGAAATTATTGGGTTTTTGGAATGACATATCTTGGATGTGAGCTTCTTGAATTACTCACAGGTGAAATATCACAAATCATCAGCTAGCGAGACTGTAACCACAGCATCTGAACTTCAGTGTGGAGTTTATGCACGTACCTGAGTGCGAACTGCCCTTCATGCACTTAGACTTGAGCACGAAGATCACCGCGGCAACCAGCACCCCAAGGACAGGCAACAGGATCCAGAGCATTTTCTTATCTGTGAGAGAAAATGTGTCTCCAATTCAGTGTGACCGGACTGTGTGTGAGAAAATGTCTTTTTTCTCCTTCAATCTAAAACTGCCTGTCACTAATTATATTACATTACATTATTGTCATTTAGCAGATGCTTTTATCTAGAGCGACTTACATACGCTACAAGTTTTAAGTTATCCATTTATACAGCTGGCCATTAACTGAGGCTGTTGTGGGTTAAGTATCTCCCCCAAGTGTACAGCAGCAGTGCCCCAGCAGGGAATTGACCCAACAACCTCTCGGTTCCGAGCCATGTTCCTTACCACTATGCTACACCACTGCCCCATTGCTGTACATGATTACAGTGGGGAGTCACCAGAAGCCATTGAAGTACGGGAAAACATGTTCCGCTGCCACGTCACCCGGACAGGCTGTTCCCTCTCCGTCTCCTGCAGCCACAGTGCCCTCCGGGGTTAAACACCCAAACCTTCACGCTGGCTCCAGTCATAGCACCGGGGACAGACTGTCACTCTGATTGTGTTTCCATGAGCTGCGGCTTTATATCGGGTGAAGTGCCAGTTTCCTCCCATGGCGGATGTGAGCTGGCTCGGGCTGCTGTGGTGTGCCTTCCTGCATGTGCACCTTTGCCAGTTGTCACACTTTGATGGTGAGAGGCAGTGTGCACTCTACCTGACCACACTGATCCCAGCACCCACATAAAAACACGCTGCTACTGTACATCTCTTATGTCTGCTGCATAGAACTTCTGGACTTGAAGCTGAGAGCATGCTCAGACTACTGTCTCTCAGAGGCACAGACACTAACAAAGTACTCTGTGTTCATATAGTTCTTGCCTGTTGTATGATTATCAAATATAATTCTGTATTCAGTGATATGCAGACAGTGCTCCCTTTCTGTTTGAGGTGCCAGTTTGAGAGCAGTGAAGTTTCTACATGACAGTGGGGTAATGGTAAAGGTTTGTTACCTGATTTTGGTTGGTCTTCCTTCATCGGTGATCCATTGCCATCGGTTTGCAGATTTTTGTCTGCTAATAATATAGAAATATTCTGCTCAGTTTCTGAATAATACAAATAAAATGCGGTGTTATGAAGCAATGGAAAGCAAGTTTACAAAGCTGAGATGACATGCTTAATGGTGCCTTTCATGCGGTATGGTGGTAAGAAAGGAGCTATGAAAGGCTCTCGAGTGGCTCAATTGGTAAAAGTGTTTGGTATGGCAAGGGCAATTACTTTATCTATGTATATATTTTAAACATCTGTAAGTGGATTAATTGCTTTCAGCTATAGATTAAGTGGTCAAAAAACATTGAGTATACATACTTTGCTCTTGGTTTTTCTGTTCCTGTTCGTCGACAGTGTTGCTTATAGAAGAATTGCTTAAACCTGTTGTAACAAAAGTGATTAAAATTGTGCTACTGTCCCATGGTGTTATAGACCAGTGTTTCTCAATCCTACTCCTGAAGGCCCACTGTCCTGCATCTCTTCTATCTGTCCTTGCTCTAAACACACCTCATTGAAATTAGTGTGCATACTCTTGATTAAATCAGGTGTGCTTAGCTAATCAAAAGTACCACTGATAAGTTCAGTCAGGTAGGTAGAGCAGGGGGCCCTCAGGAGCAGGATTGAGAATCAGTGTTATAGACAGCATTGCACCTGTTGTAACATTTCAACATTTCAGTTCCAGTATAACTGCTAGTGTATAACACTCCATATTGTAACACGGGACACACACTCTTGGCTGCAATTAATATTTAGGGCCTAATTAAATCCATAACATTTAATAAATATGTTATAACTAATTAATAAAGTATGACTTTAATAAAGTGTAACTAGTTGTAACACACCAGTTAATGAACAGATATCAACCATAAAATGCATGTATATTTGGGTGTACCACTCTAGTCAGAATTTGAATGGTGTCTATTGAATTGGAATGGGGTAAAGATACAGGTTCAGTACCTTCTGCCTTGGTTGGATAAACCATCACAGTCTTGTTCCCTGCATCTTTAAATTGCAAACAGACAAGAGGTTCACATAAACAGATAGCTAAACTTTCACATGTTGAAACTGAACATGTATTTGCTATTTGCTATTAACTGCCCACTATCTGTTTGTGAAATGCTCATAAAAAGTCACAGTTAATAATTCATGTGTGATTTTTGATTGCTATAATTAGGCTCTAAACGGCACTTAAAAGTAAGCGTGACTGGTAAATTTAAACCACACACTTCAGAGTGTATGTTGTACAAAATAACAAGCACAATACTTGATCAATGGAAGACTTTCACATGCAATGTTAAACTAATTTTATGCTTATGAGTAAGCCAGAACCATGATGATGATGGTGGGATTCAGACAGAAAAGTGTGTGCTCTGTAACAGTGTAACACAAGAGTAGACCCACAAGCTGTAGTTTCTTAACAAACTGTAGGTAACTCTGAGACACCCTTCCACACCTACCTGAGGCATCACCAGCAGATGTTGTGTTTCCAGCTACAGTCTGAGTAGGCTTTGCATCTGCACCTGAAGTTGACTGTTCACCTACAGTTGAATTAGCTCCATCTCCAGCTGACTTTGTATCATTGCCTACTGATGGGGAAGATATTCAGTTTAAGGTACTGGTGCATTTAGTTGCTGTGCAAATAATGAAAAAGGGTGTCTAATGTGCACAAATAGTGGAAACTGATAATTCTCTGAGAGTCATAACTTTGACCATTGTCCTTTGCCATCTGGATGTCAGACTCAAACACAGAAATTTGTTATGCTTCTCAACATCTGCAAGTGCATTAATGAAGATATTTACTTTCAGCTATAGATTAACTGATAAAATGGTTTGGTGATGATCACATTAGTCTCCCTTTGAATAAACAGCTCTTGAAAGAAACAGTCAAATGTAATGTATTAATAATAAAAGTAACACATGCATCACTATAGCCACCTGGGGATATTAGCAATCCTAATTTGGAACATTCTCACTAAAAGCCTGTGATTTAATTCATTGAATTACAAGTGGGGTTAATCAACAGGATCAGTACCTTTTGGTGTGGGTGTAGGTTCCACCACAGTCCCGTTCACTTTTCCTTTAAAATCCGAAAACATGAGAGATTCACTTAAACAAACATATGGTGACTTTCACACGTTGAAATTTGAGGTGTATTGGCTATTCACATCCTGCTCACTATCTGTTTGCTCAAAAAACTTTTTAAAAAGTAACATAGTAGTAATGCATTTACAACAGATTTTATAATGGTATAATTAGGCTCTTTTAATTAAGTGTACTTTGTAAAAATTAGACACAGGCTTCAACATCTATATTGTATAATTAACTTGAGCACAACAAAAGTGTAAAATTTCATTTACACTTTTGGTATATAAGACTTAACATTGTAACATAGGACACACCCCACAAAGGATGCTTATTATAGTACCAGCAAAACACTGTATAACATCAGCCAAAAGGCTGCACTTTATTTTTAGGGCCTGTTTATGGCAATAACAGTAAATAAATATGTTATAACTAATTACTAAAGAACAACATATTCTTTGTAGAAATTCAGGAATAAATATTAAATACATGGTGTGACTTCCTTCTTAGATGTGAGTATAGCACTTTGGTCAGAATGTCACTTGTATTTATTTAACTTGTAAAAACATTGACTGTACAAATTTATGTCTGGCAATGATCACAGTAGTCTCAGTTTGCACTAAATTCAGTCTTATTTACTAACAGTGGTTTTGTTGAACATTCCTATGAAATGTTTTAATTAATTGAAATGCAGTGGGGTAAAGATACAGGATCGGTACCTTCTTCAGATGGAGCTTTTGCCATAGTCTTGTTCTGTGGTCCTTTATATCCCAAACAGATGAGAAGAGAAGTACAAAATATTTCATCTTCCACACGCTTAACTGGACATGTGTCAGCTATTAACTTGTGACTTACTACCTGTAAAATTTCACACTTAATTAATAAGTAATAATGCATTTATAAATTATATACTCTGTTAAATACTATGTAGGCTGTATGACCTCTTTTTGTTATTATTGACTTATTGCAGGTAATGAACAGATATTAACCATAAAATGCACAAATTAATTACCTTTTTAGATTTGGGAATACCACTTCAGTTCAAATTTGAGTAGTATTTATTGAACTGGAAAAACATCGACTGTGCAGACTTTGGTCTTATAATTATAAGCATATATTATGCATATATTATCTTTTTAGACAAACAGTCTGTGAAACTATAACCAAATGTAATATATTAATAATAATAAGTAATACATGATTAAAAAGCGATGGACATCACCACAGCTGTCTAGGCAAGTTATCAATCTTAATTTCACCCATTTTGTATAAACTATTTTTCATCTTTGAACATTGTCATGAAAGGCCTGTGTGTTAAAATAATTTACACACTTCAGAGTGTGTGTTGTGCAAATAACAAGCACAACAGTTGATCAATGGAAGACAACGGAGTTTCATATGCAGTGCTATGCTAATTTTAAACTTGTGATTAAGTCTGAACCATGATAAGTGATAGTGGTTACCAAATACAAAAATGTATGCTATGTAACAGTATAACACAAGAGTAGACCCACAGGCTGTAGTTTCTTAACACAATGTAGGTAGCTCTGGGACATCCTTCCACACCTACCTGAGGTAGCATCAGGAGACGTATCTACAGCTGAAACATTCTTTGCAGGTACTGTTGCAACAGATGATTCAGGCTTCTTTCCTGGTGCTGTAATGGGCACGTTATTCAGATTTATTTAGTTGCAGTGCAATGAAAACATGTAACTGTTTGATGTGCACAAATCATGGACAGGCTTGAGAAAGACAGTAATAATTAAACAATTCTATGAAGGTCATGACTTTGGTCATCATCCTTGGTCACCTGGGTGCCAGATTCAAATATATTTTGTAGTTTTTTATTGTGAATCTAAACATCTGTGCATGCATCAATGAAGATATTTGCTTTCACCTATACATAAACTGTTCAAAAATACATAATCAAATGTAATATATTAATGATTAAAAAAAGCATACATGTAAAAAGTGATGGACTTCACCACAGCTATCTGTGGAAATCATTAATCTGAATTTCAGCCTTTTTTATCTTCGACCATCAATAACCACGCGATCAATAATTTGAGGTGAGAGTGTTCCCGAACAGATGACAAGTACACTTAATCATGCTTTCAGACTAAACAGACTATTCATGTTTATTAGCGATTTACTTCCTGCTCACTCTCTATTTGCTAAAAGCTTATAAAGGTCACACTTTAAGAAGTAATGATGTATTTATAAATGCATTTATAATACTATATTTGGGCTGTTATTTAAATTAAGTGTGACTAAAAAAATCTGTATGTAGTACAAATACTTTGAGCACGAGCGTTGATCAAAGGAAGCCTGAGGTTCACATGTAATGTTACACTTGCATGAATCACAGGCAGTGATGGTGGGATTCAAACAGAGAGATGTGTGCTCTGTAACAATATGTCACAAGACCAACAGGCTGTGGTTTCTTAATCCACTGTAGGCAATTATGCAAACAACCTTCCACACCTACCTGGGGGAACAGGTGATGTGGCTTCGGTTGAATTCGGCTTTGAAGACACTGTAACGGGAATATTATTCCGTTTAAAGGACTGATACATTTAGCAGCAGTAAGACACCATATTGGAGCAATATGTCAGTTTGTATGTGTTCTTTTATAATAACAGTGTTTTAGTTTAATAATATCATTCATTAATTGAAACAGGTCACATGTTCTTTTATTCCATTCATACTACAGTTGTTCTTTCTGAGGTCTCAGATGGTGAGTCTCATGTATTAATGTTTTTATTTATGCACTGGACCTTTGGAGGTTTAAAGGTTTAAAATGTAATAAATGTCCATTCCATGTTATCTTACTCCACAAAGAGCATGTGATACAAAGAAGGCTCAAAACCAACAAAACAGAACACTCCAGCACTGAATGTTCTAAACAATTCTTTTGGGATTTCAATAATTACTGTTAGGAATGACACTGGAGAGAGTGGCATTTGTTTTCAGTTTTTCCTAACACAAGCTGTATGGTACCATAGTGAAAGAGCTTCAGTGGAAGTGTCTGCTTTCTTTGTGCCTGTTGCCAATTTATAGTTATCTTCTGAACATTAAACCATTTGTAGGGAAACACGTAATTGAACATAAATAGGTTATCAGCTAAATTGATGTCTGATGTTTCAAAAGCCACTTTACACACACACACGTTGTTCTGGAACTGTGTGATACCCTGTGTTTGTACATATAATGCTTGTACCTTTTCTATTTTTATAATTCCTCAGCAGCAATTTCTCTTTGCTGTGAAAACCATGTGGATTGCTGAGTGTGGAAAACTAGCAGCGGTTTTAACAAATTTAACAAATGACCTTTCTAACGTGGAGATACGTGTGAATGATTGTTGTTTTTCAGCCAGATGGTGCATTCAGGACAGGAGAGTGGCATAAAAGTTCAGGAGCTAGGCTTTTCATAAAAAGCTTTACAGGTCTTATTTTTTTTTTATCAGGCATTGCTGTGGTAAACTTGAATCACTTTAGTATCCAGCTATGCTAATTGTAAATTGCTTACAGCTGTCGGTGCACCTGGATCTGAACAAATAAGGAATGCAATTCACCAGATCTTCCTCTTGTTGTTGTCGTGCTGTCACAGTTTAAGAGTCAAGGTCCTTTGCTTGTATTTTATTTTGGGAGATTAACGGTGGATGTGTCATGCTCATCGCCTGATTGGACTGACCCTGTGCATATGTGCCATTCCTCATCCTCTTTCATGTGCACAAACTTGTGAAAAGCTGTATCCTGTTGGAGTGCCGACACTGTTGTCCCCCTGCCCCCCACTCCCCGACCGGCCCTTAAACACTTCCTGTCCAGGCCGCTGGTGAAGATGGATGCTGTCTCCTGCCCGCCACCGACCCCTCTCCCCATGGTCAGCAGGTGTGAGCCAGACACCGCAATCCAAAACTCAGCATGTGCTGGAACCACAGTGGCATGCGGACTGGACCTGATCACTCCTCACAGCCGGACTCACGGAAGCTTCCACGGCTCTATGCCCGTACGAGAAACCAGCAGATAAAGGCTGACCTTCAGAGCAATTACTGTGTGTGTGTGTGTGTGTATGTGTGTGATGTGAGAGAAAGACCACATTCCAAGTAATATCTACAGTGGCGAAGGTAGAAGTGTTTTTTTCAGTGTTAACTGACAATGTACCCGCTTTGTTTGAGTTGAACGTATCTGTGAAATCTAAATGTGTATGAGCCCAAGTACACGGCTGTCACAGCACACAAAAACATGCGGAAGCTTCACCAGTTGTGCATGAATGCGTTAAAAGAGCGCGTTCATTGAACGTGCTCATTTTTCCGGTGAACTTGAACGTATCCGTTTGCAACTAAAGAACGTGAACTTGAGCTCGTTCAGGTCTGCGTGAGATTCTGAATCCTTGGGTGTGTTAAAGTTACTGCTTGATGAATAAACACGGACGGTGTTATTCCATACTTGAGACGTTTTTTATTAGCGCATCTCATCAGATAGTCAGCTAGATAGCTCGCAACCAACCGCCCATATCACATAAATGTGAAGTAATCTCAGAAAAAAAAAAAACTTCAACTGAAAATGGATGAGGAGCATTTACAGCAAATGTGAATGTGATCAATATATACATATTCTTGTTACAAAAACGAACTGCAATACTAATGCAATACTTTGCAAGTGCAAAGTATAGTCATGCAAGTCAACCATTATGATTGTACTTCTGCAGTTACTGTACAATACAACGTGTTGCCATCAGAATGCTTCTATCCTGTCCGTATTTCTTTGAAATGAGATTACTTTAAATAGGTTTGTTTCATGTTTCATAGTCAAGCCATTCTGAAATTTGTGCAACTGAGACTGAGTTATTGGAATATCATAATCTTTGGAATATCATAATCAGCGATAATGCTTCTCTCAGTCTTCCTGGGGTGAATGCCATTTTCAGCTCAGACCCTCCCAACGCTCTTCCGCGTAAGAATGAGCTCATGGCCACGCCCGCCACTGCCGTCTTTCCTTCCCATCCCGCGCATTGAATACAGATTTGCATATGCAGATGACATCACTGCAGCACTACTGCAAGCGGATTTTCGACAGCAACTTCACATAACTTCACACCTACAGCATTATCCAATACTTTACACACATTACTTCCGTATTCTTTGTACAGAGTTCTCAGATAATTGAGGCATTGTTGACCTGCTGACAATCATAAACCTCAGTTTCTGACCTTCATTGTTGCTCAGGTTCTGAGATTATGCATTTTAACTGTTGACTGCAAAGAAGACCATGACCACAGCCAGCCTCTTCTCCATACTGCTCCATGTGGTCAGAAATGGCTGCTGTATGTATTTTGCCAAAATTGAAATGTGTTTCAGATAGGGCGCCTTGGAAGACATATTGAGAAAGGTAATAACATGCGTCTACAGGTGGGTGCAATTTACAACACTTAGTGCTGAGTTTTGGCATTTAATAACAATAAAAAAACAACAAACCACAATTAGGTACAGTGCCACATTCGCCCTGATGAAGATGTGTTCCCTCTCCTCAAGGTCAACATCTTTGGTATCAAATGAACTTATTTGACATATTAGTGTTATGAAAAGACAACAACTGAGCAGAAAAAAGCTGTGATCCAGCTCTGGATGTTTTCCTCTGGGTGGGTTGTAAAGATTAGCGCCGGGCACAGATTTGTTGCAGATATACCATAATTCCCTGTGCTGTGAGAAAGGGGGCAGTCTGATTCCCACTGCTTATCAGTGGTGAGATCACCCCTCTGAGCCAGCGTTATAAATGCATTTACAATACTATATTTAGGCTGTTATTTAAATTAAGTGTGACTAAAAAAATCTGTATGTTGTACAAATACCTTGAGCACGAGAGTTGATCAAAGGAAGACTGAGTTTCACCTGTAATGTTACACTTGTGTATAAGTCAGAATCACAGCCAGTGATGGTGGGTTTCAAACAGAGAGACGTGTGCTCTGTAACAACATGTCACAAGACCAACAGGCTGTGGTTTCTTAATCCACTGTAGGCAATTATGCAAACAACCTTCCACACTTACCTGGGGTAACGGTTGATGTGGCTGCACCCCCTTCTGACTCCGAAGACACTGTAACGGGGATATTATTCAGTTTAAAGGACTGATACATTTAGCAGCAATAAGACACCATATTGGAACAAGGGACACAACCAGCACAGGACTGTAAGTAAACAGTAAGTAAAGTTCCACTTTGGTCAGGGAGTTACTACTTGTTATTTAACTGTTACTGTCAATTTTAAAACCTAGTTCAAAACAACAAGGATAAAAAGATCAGATTAGATGTATGGTATTAAACTGTATTACCTCTTTTCTGCTCACTTTCTAATAAATGCTTAGAAATAAAGCAATACATTTATCAGCAATTTCTTGACATCATTAGATCTTAAATATAAGCTAAAAATTAGCCATTCACTCAGAATGTATATTGTACAAATAACATAAGAAAGAACTGTTTGTTGTTTGTTACTTGATGTAAATGATGTATATTTACATGTAAGAAAAGCCATTATAATTGTGTTCTGCCAAATTTGTGTTATTTGCCGCTATGTGTTCTTGTGACAGAGCAAAACCGGTGCACCCATGTCTGGTATAATGATTGCTGTGAGACAGGCTGAAGCTGTTGCCTGCCACCAATCAAATTCCAGCTCTAACTTTAAGCTCTAATGAGCTTAGCCTCACTTGTAAGTCGCTTTGCAGTTTGCGCCCCCCCCCCCCCCCCCCCCCCCCCCCCCCCCACCCCCCAATAACACAGTAGCTGCACTCCTGAAGAACAGCATGTCAAGGAAAAATCCCATAATAATAACTACTGATTCAACAGGTATTAAGCAGTTAAGGAGTGGTACGTTTTGTAAATGCCGACATGTCTAGCATTTTTGAGATTACTTTAAATAGGTTTACTTCATGGTATCAAGCCGTTCTAAAATTTGTGCAACTGAGACTGAATTCTTGGAATATTATAATCCTTGGAATATCATAATCAGCGATAATGCGTCTCTCAGTCTTCCTGGGGTGAATGCCATTTTCAGCTCAGACCCTCCCAACCCTCTTCCGTGTAAGAATGAGCTCATGGCCACGCCCGCCACTGCCGTCTTTCCTTCCCATCCCGCGCATTGAATACAGATTTGCATATGCAGATGACATCACTGCAGCACTACTGCGAGCAGGTTTTCAGCAGCGACCGTAACTTCACACCTACAGTGGTAGCCAATACTTTACACGCGCTACTTGTGCATTCCGATGAACACGACTCTTCTATGTTGTGACGCAGTAATTATTCAAAGTTGTTCTGTATTTTCATGGGGTGATCATTTGAGGGAGTGAAAACTAACTGTTATCACACAATTATAATGAGAATAATACATATTTAAGTACTAACTATTGAAGTATTTTGCAAAAATTCAAATTAGAGATAGGGCACCTTTGAAGACAAATTGAGAAATAACATGTGTCTACAGGTGGGTACAATTTACAACACTTAGTTCTGAGTTTTGCAATTTAAAAGCAATAAAAAACAGAAACCACTATTAAGTACAGTGCTACACCTGCCCTGATGAAGGTATGTTCCCTCTCCTCAAGCTCAACATCTTTTGTATCAAATGAACTTATTTGACATATTAGTGTTATGAAAAGACAACAACTGAGCAGAAAAAAGCTGTGATCCAGCTCTGGATGTTTTCCTCTGGGTGGGTTGTAAAGATTAGCGCCGGGCACAGATTTGTTGCAGATACACCATAATTCCCTGTGCTGTGAGAAAGGGGGCAGTCTGGTTCCCACTGCTTATCGGCAGTGAGATCACCCCTCTGAGCCAGCGTGCCAGGGCACTTCCTCTTGGGATGACGCCCACAGGCAAGCAAAATAAACAATCGAGGGGAGACACCCCTCTTTTTCTTTTCCACAGTCAAATCGGCCACATTCTTTTGTGCGTACCCAGGTCCTCTCGAGCTTGTTGCGCGTCTATTGTCCCTGACTTGTGTTCCAAAATTTCCCATTCGCTTATTGTGTTGCCAAAAAAATATTCAGGTGCTGTTTCTAAATAAAAAAAAAGAAATGCAGTTCAATTCAAAAATTAACATAAAAAATTCAAAATGCTTTATTAGCATACTGTTTGGGGTTTGCCAAGGCAAAAACCAAGAAAACGAGTAAAAAAACAGACAAATAAAAAACAATTATTATCAACCAATTCCATAACCATTATTAAAGTGTCAATTGTAAACAATTTTGGCATTGTGGTGTCACGCACTGTCTCTCAGACCATAAAAAGCAGATATATATTATGCTGCCACTGTCTCTCAGACTATAACAGGCAAATATATTTTGTTGCCACTGGCTCTCAGGCTGTGACAGGCAAAAATATATTGTGCTGCTAGGCTCACACAGCTCCTTTCTTAGGAAAAATGGGAGTTTCTCTTCTTCAGGGAGGTGTTGAAATTTGGGGCAAATCTTCCTAATTTTGCCCAAGAAAAACTGTCTTTCTTTTTCGTGCTTTTGGAAAAGGCTGAAAATTAAATGTTGTTCTGCCTCAACATCTGTTAAGTCGGCATTGTGCACACATATTCCTTTGTAGAACCTGCGAATGCCTCAGAGTTTGGGACTAAACCTGTGGCTCCAGCATTAATTAATTAAGTGATTCCAGTTACTCTAAATAGCAGAGAGAAAACCTCTCTCATGGGCTATAGCATATGGCGTATTCCTTTTATCTTTATTTTGGAAAGTGATTTCGTCTGCTCACAGTCATGCAATATCTTGAAAAGGAAAGGCTCAAACCTTTTAAAATAAGACAAGTTTCGTCATATTGAAGCTGCTTCTATGTGTGTCAAGCTATAAAGCGCTGAATGAAGCAGTCGGAAGCTTATACCTGGCAATAAACATGAAATGTTGTATTCTTGTTATACTTCTAGATGAAAACATTGCACATCGTTACATTACTGCACATTTCAGAGTTTGTCCATAGGTTTGTGCTGGACTCGCACACAGAATAGAATAGCAAGCATGCCTCACATGGCAAAACGCATGCCCCTGTCCGAGCGGAGACAAACGGCACTCCACCCTCTTATATAAAACACAGAAATCCATGTTCAGTCATTATTCCCGCTGAGAGCGCTGCCACTCCAGTCCCCCCCTGTGAAGGCTCCTCCACTGCACATCCTACATGGCCATGGGTGGGTCCTTGATAAGACATGCAAAACCTCCACACGAGAGCCAATCTTCCTGCTACTGCCTGGGGAACCATTTACGGCAGTATCTGTTCTGTATCTCAAAGACACCTACGTGGACACATCACACAGGACATAATGTCCCCCTCAGCTCCCCCGCTGAGGGATGATGGAAAACGCCGCTAGCTGCGGAAAAAACTCATTTAGAGCTCATTTTGATGCGGTTGGACTGCAGTGAAAGTCTCAACAGGGGTGTTTGAACTTGCTTTTATGATAGTACCAGTTGATAGTGGAGTTGGGGTCAATTCCATTTCATTTCAGATAATTCAGGAATGAATTTGAGATCAATTAATACATTGAAAGTCGGTCATAATTTTTCTATGAAGATTTTTCAGTTGAATTTGATTCAGCTTGATTTCAGTGGAATTTCATTTAACTGAACTGAGATGGAAAGACAATGGCAATAGTGATACCACTAATGTTACGAAAATGACTTTAGAGAGTTTTTGAATCTATATTACTGGCTGTAGTGTTTGAATTTAGTATATGGATGCTATTGTTATAGCATGAATTTTAGTGAACATTAGAGATTATTTAATATCCAATGTAAGTGGATTGACATGATATTGAATCTTTTTTTTGTAATTCCAGGTTCCAAAGATGTTATATGGAAACGAGTGAATGTTTTAACAGATCTGAGTAGAGTTTTTGTAAGATATTGAGTTTTATCAAATTGGAGATTTGATATATTGTGCAATTTTAGAACTAAAGCCCATAGGTAGATCTCTATCTACTAGTAAACCTATGGTAATGGTCTTAAATGGTGTACAAAAAGCAGACTTTTTAAGAAGGAAAAATGTATTTAAACAAATGGCATGAGTATAATGTATAAAATAACATAAATAAACAGAGAATCTAAGTATTAAAGAATCAAAATAAGGCTGTAATTGGAGAATTTTTCTAACCACGAAAGGTTTGAAAAAAATACACCACAATAAAAAGCACATAATTTCCAACACTACAATTCACTGTCCACAACAAAAGACCTGCAGCTTGGCTGTAACTTCCCATTCAAAAAGCATCCCAGTGCTGTGTCCCACCCTATGACTTTGTCCCAACGTTTTAACACATGGCATGACACTTTGTTAGTATCCAATAGCGAAATGAGAGCAGAATGGAGCTTTACCTGTTGTGAGCAGAGGGAGAGATGCCAGGAGAAGCAGAGATAGTCCACTGGGCTTCATGGTAGCGGCTTGGAGCGTCTGTTTAGGGAGCAGCAGACGGAGAAACTCCTGCTCAGGGCTGCGCTCTGTGGCTAGTGAGTGGAAAAGGTGTTTGCGGTTCAGGCCCACTGCTGCTTATTTTTGGCAACTTCCTCAGACAGAGAAGGGGCGGAAGTCAAGCGGCTCCCGTGGGGAGGTCAGCCAGTGGGAGTGCTCTTTAGGCTGTCCACAGGAACTCCGTCTCTAAAGCTGTGTTTGTGGCTCCATTGCCGGCTTCTCTCTCTCTTATTTTCCTCCTTGCCCCCATCCCTTCACAGCTGGAGTCATTACAAGAGGCTGTCACATGTCCGATTGCGGGGAGCTATGTGACTTCGGGGTTCTGCCGTCTGCTAGAGCCAAATCGCCTTTGCCCTCACAGAGGCTGGGGATGCTATCGCCGTAGACTGCCTATCACACCCTAAGCACTACAAAACAAAAAATATGCTACTGTAATGAAGACTCTGTAGGAATTTTAAATGCATGGGATGTTGTCTCAAATATGAGCAGCAAGTTCTTTTGATTCATGTCTCGGTGCTCATCTTCCGTTTTCATGCTCTGTTAAAGAAGTTCAGGCATGAGCTGATAGGGGTCGTATTCTCGATTTGACTGTGCAGATTTTGGCCCAGTATGGGTTATGACTCCCTCCTGCTCCTACGCTGTGTATGATGAAACCATAAACATATTGGACATCCTGTTATACTGCAAGGGTTACAGGTCCACTGCACAATAACTGCTATTATCTTTTGGATGCCGTCTCAACGAAACATTGCACAGCATTCAATTCAGCTTAACCCAACAGGGAAAGTAATGACTTATCATTTGTACCTCGCTGTTAGGAAGAGGAGAGTGTTCCCTGTGTTCTTTCCTTATAAGCTGGGAGTGAGTGCAGGCATTGATGATTTTATTCATATATAAAGGCCTGACCTTGCTTGCTTGATTAGCCTTTTCCGTTTGCAATCAGGCAGGGCCTTTCTCTTCTCTGACCAACACTCCTCACGTTGTGCTCACTGCCAGCTTCCTATCCGAAAGCTCCCTCAAAAAACACTCAAGTGATTACAAAGCCAGGTGCCTATTGTTCTGTGCCTTTGAGGAGGAGAAAAAAAAAACATTTTTTGTATTCTAATGAAAGTCATAGGATTAACAAACAACAACTGTGCGCTGTAGGAGAGGGCGCCAGCATTGCTTGCTGCGTTGTTTGCTTGGAACAAAATTGTACAATTCGTGGAAGGAGAGGACCTCCTACAATATGTGGCCGGGCGATGGTCAGTGGAGTCATGACCTGGGTCATGACCACATCCTAAAATCTAGCCAAGAGCAGGAAACATTATGCCTAAGTGCAGAATTCAAGCCAAGTCTTGTGTTGAGGTGAGAAGCCAGCCAGTCGTAACAGGGGAAATGGAGTACTGGATCACATCAGCAGGTAAGCAGAACACAGCAGCCTTACAGAGAAGTCTTTAACCATGCAGCCACTCAAACCTCAGATCACTTTGGGGCGCTGTTGAAATACATAAATCCATGCTTTTGTTACCAGTCAGTGTAATGTCACTTCCTCCAACAGACATGAGTTAATCCTCACCACATACTTTTTCAGCACTGTAGAGATTTTACTGCCTCTAGTGTCCAGATTTATTTTCAGCAAATTAAAGAAATGAGCTGAAATCCTTATCTGAACAGTGCAATCATGCTACAGAGTCTGCCTATAGTATCTCTCAGTCCCAATGCCTCCACTTAAATCTGAAGAGCGTCGGCGCTCTCTCTCTCTCAGTCTTCTACATCCTGTTGACTGAACATGGACGTCACAAAGGCTACTTGATACGGCGGCTAGCAGCGCGGGTACGTATGCCTTTATCTCCACCGTACAGTGAGTCAGGAACTCGAATGACAACAAACACTGCCGGAGGAGCTTCTATCTGTCTACTCAGTTGTCGGGGAATATAGGAGAAGAGCATTGTTCTGGGGGGGGGGGGGGGGGGGGGGGAGGGGGAACGGAGTGAGGTTCGAGTAACAGGAACACACACCGCTGTGATTACAAAGAGAGGCCAATGCACACCATGAGAGGAAAATTCCCTCCGAGGCGAGGGGATGATCGCGGATTCTATTTCTATCTGGATCTTCGATATTCCCCACCACTCTAGCAAGCAAATCTATTCACGCTGATCATTTTCTATATTACATTATGTTTGCTTAGGAGACAGTCTTTTCTGAAGCGACTTCCAGCACTTTCAGGTTGTACATTATCCATTTGTACAGCTGGATGTTTGCTGAGGTAATCTGGGTGAAGTACATTACCTAAGGGAATAACAATGGCTACCCATCCCTACTGAATCAGCAGATTTTGGATTACAACAAGCCCTGCGCCTTACCACTTACATAAAAGTGGTATATATACATAAAAGTATATATATCTGAAAAGCTGAATCACACTGATGGATGATAAAAAAAAATTATCAGTGGAACTTCAAAGACATCTCAGTACAAGGGGCTAGATTTGATAGAGAAAAATCACACTGGTTGAGCCACAGCAATGGTTTGCAATTTCCTGCTCAGTGGATAACTGAATTTGTGGTTTCATACCAGCCTCAGTGACTCAGCTGTCGTTAAGCAATCATACTAATCATGATCTCCACCCCTATGTCCTAAAGACTGATTTTACCTCTGACTCACATTTCAGCCTTTAATAATGCTCTCTGTGGACTCACTGAGCTGATTCGTCACTCTTCTCAGTCACCGAGGGGAAGGAGCAATTTTCTGAGCACTTCTGGACTATGCGAATGAAATTCTAACTGTGAGAAATAATAGATGCCTCACAGCATGTGGACTCTAGGCCTGGGACTATTATATAGGTAGAAAGAAAAAAAAAGCTTAATGATTGATCCACTTGACTTGGATTTTTTTTTTTTTTTAAAAACTTGCATTGATTTAGTTTTGAATTCGTTCTTTGCTTTTTTGGAATGGGTGAGGACATTGTACTGTATGCTGTTTATTAAAGCTCATACAAGAAAAAAAAAACACAAAAGAAGCAAAAAAGGGAAGTCAGAGCATAATTCAGTTTTACCACCGTACCTATTCTCCATTATGACCAGGGCAGATGGAAGCCAGTGCTTTCAGGCCGCTGGTGCGCTATGTGATGTCTGAAAGTCCAGGACAAAGAAGTCCTGTCTAATGTATACAAAGGCAGACAAACAGGAGAAGTGGGACTCACCTTCAGGAAGGAACATTGCCTTGTGTGTTTCTATATTGGGCCAGCCCAGCGCTCCCTGAGAGGATGTACTGTACTTCAACAGTGACGTGGCAGAATGAAACTGTATGTACTCCAGAAGGACTGCAGAAAGATTTGCCTGCACATACAGCACAGCGGTGATTGTGTCCTAATGCTGTATGTTTTATACACAGACCTATCAATGCTATGCTTACTGCGTTTACAAAAAATTAAAAAAAACAAATCGTGTACTTCACACTATTCCCAGGAATATATACACCACACATTACAAATATCTTGTGCATGAAGACGCTTCCATTTTCAAAGTTAGACTCAACTCGAACCTGCACCAGAATAAGCTTGGCTTTGCCGCGCAGCGTAAATTGGGAGAAAATCTTTGCTCTTCTCTGAAAGAATTGCCAGCCCAGTAATCTTTCTCCACTTGCAGGAGGCTCTCATTGTTTTCATATCGTCAACATCTAAATGGCATTCATATGAATTAGCGCAAAGACGTGGGGGTTTGGCACGTTGAGGAGCTGCGTAGGGTGGTGACAGCGCTGCAGAGATCTGCGGGAGGTTTCTGCAACCCCATCTGCAGCGTTCCCCATTCTCTCTCCGGCAGCACTGTTTTCCTAGGTGTGTCACGCACACAGATGACTATCGGCTGTTTGCCTGGGAATGTTATTGTTATCGTGGATGTGGATGCTTTTGCTTCCCTAGCAAGGGCTGCGCGGAGTTTGTGAAGCTCGGAGAGACTGAAAGAATGCAGGCCGTCCTTAGTGAAGTGCCAGGGGTGGACAACGTCACGCCTCATCTGCAGCTACCATCTTGTGTGGTGCTTGTCGACCTTCCCTTCGGAGACTTCTGCTCTTCCTGTTTTTATGTAATTTGCTGGCTTCAGGAGAAATCACTTAAATCCTAAAAAAAAAAGATTCCTCTAAATATGCGTATTTCCATTCTAGTTTTTTTTTCGCTTTCATCTAAGATGTGCAGCTGGACACAGGCAGGCTTCTGAGGAAACTTCTTTCCCTTTTTAAAGTTATTTGACACTTCATTTTCCCCTTCCACCTAAGGGGACATATCATTCCTATATAAACCAAATAAATACAGAATAGGACTGACAGAAAACCCAGCTAAGTGCTATCGTTTCTTCAGTTTCATCTATTGCTTTAGCTCTGAAACATTTTGCATGAGAGAATATTATGTGATACACATTCACTGCATAAATTTGCCGTCAATTTCTAAGCAGTGATAAGCTGAGGTGAGAAGCAGCAGGGCTCATAAAAAAGGGTTGATTCCAGGCGGGGCTTTTGTATCCTTGAAAAAGGAGTTGCTTCATTAATTATCCATATGTACAAATAGAAGAAATGTATATTATATTGCACACATGCACAACTATATAACTTTCTCTGCACAAGAACATCTGCACATAACATAAGCTGAAATCCAGGACTGTGTATGTCTGTGCAACAGTTGAGAATTTTAACTGTATTTCTTTAAAATGCTGATGGTAATTTACCAAGGTGCGGTCGACAATGCTAATTGGTGGCCCAGACTGAGGCCTGCCAGGGATCCAATGCTCTTCCTGAGGAGTTCACTCTGTTCCTTCCCAAACTGGAGGTTCAGGGCCCTCCCAAAACAGGATATGAAAAGGCTCGCTTCCTTCCAGCTACCATTGTGCCCCACGTACATGGGGCCTGCTCAAAGAGGGCCTGCAGAAGGCTTCCTGACAAACACAACACTTAAGCTTTCCCTCAGTGTAAACTGTTCGTACCTCGGCCTGCCAAGAGGCTCTGGGTGTGAGAGCGCTCCGTTGGGCTCTCCACTGCAAGACCAATAACCCTCACACAACAACAAGACAGCAGGAGGATGGGGCTTGGCCTAGATGACAATGCTTACCATCTAGCCACCTCCCCCATCTGGCCAGTCCGGCCCTAGAGGACTGAGCCAGTACAGTTCTGATAACAGGAAAGAGCAATTGTTTAGTAGATACTGTAAACATTTACTAAACAATACCTTATTTAGTAAATTTGACGCCATTCCACACTTTCCTCTAGAACGGCCATGCCTCCTTTTTCGCAAGCTGCCGGGTAAGGGTGTGTCTGTGTTGGTGAGTGCATACGCAGTACAAAAGCTTGATCTTCATAAATTGATATGGCAAACAAGACTATGAATTGGTAGTCGGTAATGCTGAAGTGGAAAAACATGAAGTTTTGAAGTTTTACAACCTTCTTTGCATCAGTATTGTCAATGGCAATACTCCTTCTTCCAAGCAGTGCCTTGGAAGTACCCCTTTCCACTGTGGACAGTGCTGTGGTGATCACGAGGTCTGGATTTCTTTTTCTACTGCAGCGGAAGTATAGCACACTTAGAGATACGTCATTTTCCCAACAGGGGTTAAAGGCGAGGGGCCAGCGAGGCGTATTCGTTAGGGAATCCACTCACCTCCTGGCCGAGGCTCCTCTTCACATATGAGCCCTCTGTCCTCGCAATCAAACTCTTTATCTTTCTCACACACTCCCGATTCGGTCCTTCTCCCTCTATCGCACACGCATACACTTCCTTCCCCTCCTCGTATGCATGGATATACACTCATCCCCTGATCTCTCCGAGCATATGCTCCCCCTTGTCCCCCAATTCCCAAGATAACATTGTCTTAAACAGGTCTCATTCCTGGTAGCAAGGGAAGTCCTTATACAGAAGGAATGGGGAAACTGATTGCTCCAAAGCAATGCAAACTATGCAAGATGAGTTTATTTTTTCTCTCTTTATTGTTGGTGCCCTCCCTGAAAATACACTCCAGTGAGGATGATTCAGTGCTGAAAGAAGTCCCTTCGCCGCACCCGTTATTTTCAACATTACAGATATCATTGTGTCACAATGTTTCTCTTATCACGACGCTCCCTGGAAGGATGGCATAAATCAGAGGAAAGGTTCTTCTTGCAGAGGGAGATTAGATATTCATCAGAGGTCAACCTCAGGGCGAGACTCCCCTTGTCGAGGAAAGATCAGTTGTGTCCCACCATGTGTAAATTCAGATGGGACACCTCACACATCTGGCCCACGAAAGAACTCACTTCCTCTGGAAAATCTTACCCATTTTCAGGGGATCCAAAATGGCTTTTCCCACACTCTGCACCAGCCTGATGATAAACAGACTTCTTCTGTGCTGCAGAGTTTGAGAGTGACACTGCTGATACAGTAGTCTGGCTCATCTTGCTGTGCAACCTTGTTGGCACAAGCCGCAGACGTTTTGTTCTTGGAGTGTATTTTTCAGCACCAGCGTAAGCAGAGAAGAAGATTTGACACGTTTGGCACACATAAACCACATCGAGAAAGAGAATTGTTGTATGCTTTTCACAAAGCTGTAAAAGTTTTTTTTCTGTAATGGCAAGTAAATCAAGCATCTTCTGCTAAATGGATTTAATTTTAGGACCCTTTTTGAAAAGAACTTGTACAAATTCTTTTATTGCAAATATACAAGCCAATGAGAATTTGATCTGTTCGAGGTCCTTTTATTGGAACAATAGTGATGGATTCATTTTGCAACAGTAGTACCACCCATTCTTATTCTGAAAAGAAGATAACATTTACTGTGCAGAACAGCAAACAAACATTTCATTCAACAACACCTCAAATACAAACATATAACTTTCACTTACATTTTTGTCATAATCCTGTATTAGCTATTTATGTCTACATCCAATTTCCAAATACACCAGATATTTGCGTAATGTACTGGCTAAGGAATAGGTAGGTATTCTAGGAAATAGACATTACTCTAAAGGCTTGTGCTTGTTTTTCAGAACATAATCAAAGATCCTCTGGCTGTATACAAAAGGAAACACCTTACACCTAAGGGCTGCCAAGTTTCCCATGAAGTTGTTATGACTATCAAGACTTTGGAAAACTAATCAACAGTGCTTGAGGAAAAAAAAAGAAAAAAAAAACCAAAGCACTGTCCAATGACTGATCTTGAAGGAAATCGCATGTCTCTTCTAGATTCATGTGACTCCCAATGACAAGGCTCACTGCCTGGTGACCTCTGAGCCTCCCTCATGGTATTCTGGTGAGTGTGTCTGAACCCACAGGACCAGAAAGTGTGCCTCACAACCGGTACTCTCTGCGTTATCATGACACCCTTGTTGACCATAACTAGACAAGTAACAGACCTGTTTTAAGTTTTAAGTTATCGGGAATGCTGTTTTTCCTCTTCCGCCACAACTTGAAGTCATCGCTGGGTAACTTAGACTTGTCATGGGCAGCATTTGGACCAATCAGAGAGCATCAAAAAATATTGATACAGAGGAAATTACAGAAGACATAAATAAGGGCATTTGGATCATATTACATGTTTATCTTTGCTCAAATTTTTATTTGTTGATGTCCAAACTCTCTTCTCTGTTGCTCTCCCTCTCTCTCACACACACACTCGCATGCACACGCGCACAAATGAAATCAAATGTGATTAGATTTAATTTCATGCACATTTTATTGAACAGTAATATAAAATACTTTTCATTGTTGCAAGTGCATGCTTTGTCTGCCAACAGTTTAGAAGTCAAATTACAAAAGCAAGGCTTCATGTTGTAGTGAATTACTTGGGCACTTAAACAGTTGTTAAAAAAGATCAATGGAGTTTTTCTTCTGTTATATCTTAAAGTATGGAGCATTAACAACTCCGCAACTGATATACAAAGCAAACGAGTTCCAAATAATAATATAGTAATCATAGTAATAATAAACTTACACTTTTTTGTGGCACGTTACAAAACAGAACGAAAATGACTAAAACCATTATGACACTAACAGCTATCATGCATTTTGAGTTCAACATGTAACCACAAACTTATCTCACGAGAATTGCTAAACATGCTAAATCGGACTACATGTGCACTTACAAGCTTATGCTAAAAATATTATGAATCCTCTTTCGTTTTCAATAGTTCAATGGTTTAATTACAAAAGAAGGCATGAAGCAGTCTCATGGAGTGAGTTTAAAGAATGCCAGTATACATTTCCAGTAAATATCCACAAAGCACACTACAGTCCCCGGAGGGATTCTGCAGCCATGTTAATTTAATTCATTTATTTATTATTTCATTTCTTTACTTTTATAAAACATGCATAGGCAGATTCTTGTAGTTATTCCTCTTTTTTACAGAATATAGATGCTTTCTCACTGAATCGTGTTTTTTGCTCACTATATTTAAATGAAAAAAGTTACCACTCATCAATACAGAATTCCAGCAAGCCACAACCAACCAATAATTCTATCTCCCAAAAAACAAACAAAAAATAAAACAAAAAAAAAAACAAAGTAAAATCTGCAAATGATAAATGTAATTCCAGTTATTAAACTCCAAGGAAAAAAAGGTATTCATTGCCAAGTTAATTAGCCATTATACAGAAAGTAGGGCCAGCGCACACACCACTTAAACCTGAGGTAAGCATAACCTGTACAAAACCATAAAACTTTCCTTTTTTGGCATTTTAACAATGTTGCAACATTCTTTTAAGACTGCCTAATTTATTTTAGAGCTATTTTCATGATAAGAGTAGCAAAAAAAAAAGTTATCAATAAATAGTCCTCATTTAGTTTGTACACCCTTATATGTTAAAAACTTTTTTAAATGTACTGTCCATTTTTAGTGCTGTATTTTGTAAACGTATAAGAGTTAGTAAGAAGTTAGACAAAATTTTTCATATCCAGTAATTGAGCAAAGGCCTTTCAAAACATACCCTTTAAGTTCTGTCTCCCAATGCAATAATCAAGTACATCCCCAATGATTCATAAAAGAGTTAACCAGCAATAACTTCTCATGTTTCTACAAGCATATATTTTTTTAAAGGCATACCCATAGACTAGGAAGTGACACGCCACCAAATGTATGGTTTGATATCATTCTCTGCACGTCACACTCTCGTCCCTCCCTTTTTTTCTACACCTTTTTTTCGATCCTGCAAAACCGGATCCCTCAATAAGCCTCAACCCTGTGGCAAGCTAGCGGGTGGAGCAGGCAAGGGCGCCCTGGCTCTCCCCCGGGACGGCCCCCCACCTGCACCCCGCAGGCCACGCAAGGGGGGGCCATCACTGGATGTTGCTGCTGCTGCCGCCCTTGCTGTCGGTGCCGTTGGTCTCCGAGGACAGGGCCTTGTTGAGGGAGTTGAGGCTGGCGTCCGAGGGCATGGCATCGCGCCGCGGCGGCATCCTCTCATTGATGCGGTCCAGCCCCTTGGCCTCCTCGAAGCTGGTGATCCTGTGCTGGGGTGAGAAGCCTTTGATGGCTGGGGGGGGGGGGGCAGAGGGGCAGGGAGAAGGGGGTGAGGGGGTGGGTAGCGGAGGAGGAGACAGAGGTGGATATTAAAAACGGGACATCCCACCCTTATGACCTGCCTGGTCGTCTCTGGTGATGTTCAGTGCCAAGTGTTTGTTGACAGGAAACAAAACCAAGGAAACCGCTCTGGGCAGACCACTGAGAACGCTTTTGTGAGTTTCAAAGTTGGTGCAAGCACCATATGAATATTCTGAACGGACAGTTTAAAAAGGGTTGTGTCCCCAAACTGTACAACTGAATACAAAATGGACTTAAATGTAACATTTTTTACACGGAAAAGAGGACTTATCACTAAGGACATTACAAAGACGTGGTTTGGGAAATTCACGTCATGTAATTCATGTCAATCTGGAAAGTTAAATCCTTTTTTTGCAGGGCCTGGCAGGACTATTTCCACAGACATATAGGGTGTGGTTTTAGGCAGAAAGACACAGGGACCACATGGGCCAGATAACAGGGCTGTAGGGAGACCCTGGAAAAGTGTTTATGAGACGGTCTGACCAGTTCTCCCCTCAACAGGGCACATGGCCCATTACTCAACACAGCTCAGCTGACTACACACACAGCCTACTGAACAAACCAGATATTCACTGCATGGAAATAACATGTATGGGAGGTATGTTACAGCAATAAAACTCACTGACAATGTGTGAGCATTCAGTGTCTTAAATCCCAACACTGGCATCATCACTGCTCTCAGTTGAGCTGAAAACATCCCTTTTGAATCAAAACAGCTACAAAATCTATAGCTATTCTGTCAAGATAGAAAGTACATGTTGGTTTTGAACCAAACAGCAGCTATTAAACTGATATCTGATACTGGCATTGATATGCTGGCATCTAAAGTGTCCACATTACCACAGTAATACAAAAAACGAGCACAATCCGTAAACGGCATTTTAGGCGAAACTGTCAAAATGAACGAAAAACACAACAATACTACCACCAGCAATCACAATGTCATCACAGTCACAAATCCCGCCTTACAATGGGATTGTATCAGTTTGGCTAAACATAGGGCAGTACACAAAAAAAGAGAAAAAGAAAATGACAATATCAAACGTGATTAAAACTGAGATCACTGATACGGAACACCAAAAGAGTACCATCACAGTACGACCGCACTGGGTTTATCAGCTGCGCTGAATATGGACCAGACGGACAGACTGACGGTGCTAACCACTTGTTAAGCCTGCTTCCGGCATGCAGCAAACCAGTGGGGGGGGGGCGGAGCTACGGTTTCTGGAGATCCCTGTGTTCTGGATCTGAGCTTTCACATTTTTTTTATCCCTCTCTCAACCACCAATTGTTGTCTGAAGCTATTGAAAAGCTGAATTGTGGAGGGGGGGGGGGGGGTGTTGCTGCATAGCGCAGGTCATTAGACAGGTTATTAGCAGCTCAGAGAGAGAAGAACATGACACAACAGGATCACATGAGCCACATGGAAAAGCAAAAAAGAAACAAAAAAAAAAACAGTTCAACACGGATGCACACCGCCCATCAGAGTCGGTAAGGAGTTCACCACCAATTCTAACGTAAATAGCAGCTGGCCAACTGCTATTTAGTGTGCAGCTGATGTTGTTCTGGCATTTGTTTGTGAGGGAAGAGGAGGCTAAATCATTAAAAAAAAAAAAATCCAATTGGCTTTTTTTGGGAAGAGATCAATCAATGTCAACAAACAATTTTAATCCGATGGAAAACTTTTTTAAGGCAAAAAAAAAAAAAAATAGTTCTTACGTTGTTTTAAAGGGGAACAATTTGAGTTGAGGTTCATAGCAGTATCTGATCTGAACCTACATGTGAGTGGTTGGTGTGAATACAGAGGTATATGACATGTTGTCAGTGTCCTCAGATCAGTGCAATGACACTGTCCACCATCATGCAAGAAGTAAAACTCTGTCCTCAGATCAGCCTCTGTTGCACTGGCATGGCATGTCAAAATCTTCACTCCCCAACAGCAGACTACCTGGGTTTCTGGACTGCTAGTGCCAAGTCTGCAAGGTGCTAACTAAACTGGATAAAGTTTATGCAGTGACGCCATTCCCAGCTGAATAAGAGGGCAGGCCATCTGGGATTTTAAAAAGCAGGATGAGGCACTCTGACAAAAGAGGTTGAAAAAAACACCCCCGTTGGACAAGTGGAAACTCAGATCAGACAATGGCACTGAGCGAGTGGAGATCAGAGAGTGTCGAGGGAGAAACTCATCTGTATTTTGTGTACTGTAATAGTACTGGCCATAACAGATGATGGTCTGAGTCATCTGGATAACAAAAACAGTAACATAGCGCTGCAAGTCCCTTTCATTGCATCTTTCTCGGAATGAGTATATGGTGGGCTACAGAGCGTTCATTTCACATATACTGAACAAACTCTGGCTCTGAGACAGAAGACCTCTGTATAGTGTTACTACAGTTTTAGGGAGAGCATTATTACTTAAACTCTTAGCCTGACACACTACAGCTGATCTTGCAAGGCACCAAAAGGCAGTTGTGCCATAATGAAAATTTACACGGGCTGAAATATAACTTTTTACACGCAGAGCAACAGGGTTCTCTTCATCCATATTTTCAGCTCTGCAATGTCACAGTGTGGAAGTATGAAAAGCAATTCTTCATAATCCCTCATAACTTACATAAAAACATGTAAACCCTGCTGCGTATCTGCACTCATGGGGCGGTGCTTGTGGAATCACGGGTCTGCTGTTTTTACTTCCGATTGGATGCTGAGTGCCCTGTGAGGGAGATGGGTTGGACGTGCTGGCAGTGTGACAAGGCATGTGACAAGCACCGTGTATCCCAGTGTGATGGGACGACCGTGAAGTGAAGTGAAGTGAAGTTTGCACACAGACCACGTGTTGTGTGCACGCTGCACCTTCACTGGGCAGTGAGGTTGTTCCCCTTTAAAGCAGACATGGCTTTCCTTGTCTTTTTTTCCCCTTTGTTTTCATGTGATTAACACTATTGCACAGTTTGTTAGCTCAACACCCACACACTATATACAAGCTACGGCAAAATGAATAAACCCAGCGGGCCCTTTGTCTATTGCCAAAGCAACAGAGAGGTAGACCAGCCTATTTATTTACCTTCATCTGCCTCAATAGCCTCAATAGTAGCTGAAGAGAAGAAGAGGGGGGTTGCAAAACGAGTGAGAAAAAGTGAGCAGATAGGATTTCAGTTCGGAGAAGAAGAAGCAGTAGTCAATAAGCAACAGAACAGACTAATGTTAAACCCTTGTGGTTCTGATAGAGAGACACACATGAATGTTAGTAGGAGGAAACAGAAGCAGGAGCTTGGAAACAGAGCCTAAATACGGGTCTAAGAACGTCCGTTTGACAGCCCTTGTTCTACTTCGAACTGGACACCACTTGAGAAGAAGTGCTGGACGTTTGTCAAAAACCTGTTTGGAACTTAGTTCTTTGAGTCTTTAAAAAAAAAAACACGCCATTTAACGAAGAAAGCTGGCTTTTGAAGCAGAGCACATGACAGGTAGCAGTATTAGGGAGGTTCTACTGAAGAGGCAATCGACAAATTCAGGTAAGCTAAGGACATTCACCACCAGAAGTGCATCTGGCAGGGTTTGTCTTTGTCTAATCTTTTTGGTTGACTTGCAGCTAACACGCAACCACAGACAATCCCTCTCATCTCCAATCAATAAAACCAGGTCAGGTAAAATAAGGTCAAATAAGGCGGTGACACTGCTGAATGAACTGGTAACTGTTCCAAAAGAACGACTGACAGAACGTTATAGTTCCAAAGTACAGGTTTCATTCGACAGAATGAGCACTTAATATGAGTAAAAACAACAGCAAGATAAATAGCCACCCAAACTGTGCCAGGAAAAATGATTTCTTAAACATTATTTTATTAATTACATAAGGCACGTCTAAAAACGTAGCATCTATCTGAATCAGCAATCCACTAAACTGAGGAAGCAACAGGACCAGTAGAGAGCAATACAGTTTGTCTAGAACACTTACCGTATTTTGACTGCTATTCTATAGTGTTTATTTTTGTCAGGATGATCACAACCATTCTGTTCTTACCGTTTATTTTACACATAACAAAACGTCTACAACAGTAGGCTGCAAAGAAATGTGTAAATAAAATGTGCGGCTAGCCCTGCACTAGACAAATGCCTTCCACCTCTGGGGAAAGCGAGACACGAGACACACACACACACAGAGCTAAAGAAACAAAACGAAAACAAACCAGCAAATGATGAGGGCCACAACATTGCAATAGAAGCACATTTCGTCCGTCTGGACAGAGAGACCGCCGTCACGCTGTGATTCTACCAATGTTGCAACAGGAATCCCAGTAACGTCACTCTGCTTTTGACAGGCTTCGGACGGGAGACTCTTTCTGAATTTTGCTCCCTGTTACAAGGGCACACAGCCGCAAGGGACAGCTTCTATCCCAGGGAAATAGGTGCAGGGTCATCGTGTAGCCAAAACAGCACGCACCTGCACTAAAAATTTGATCTCAACACAGCCTATGGCACAGGGTGCTCTGAACTTTGGGTAGGCTGAGATTTTAGGGGGCCAGACTGCAATGGCCAGACCTACACAGCTTTTGATCGGGGGGGGGGGGGGGGGGGGGCATATGGGCAAAGCATATCAGAAACAACTTAACATGTCAACAAGACAAGAGTGAGGTTATTTTGATTTCTGTCCTTGTGTGGATGAGGTAGTTTCTGAGTATCCCCTTTCATACACAGTTTATGTCAGGTTTAATTGATTATCTGATTGGGGTCATCTCCCCGCCTTCACAGAAGCTAGGAATCAACAAAAAATATTTAAAATAAAAAAAGAGGCATTTTACTCTGAGGCATTACTCTGATTCTAGTGTAATTTCTATTCATTTCTGGAAGTAAGAGTTCAATGAGTGCCTCTTGTTCCTCCAGAGAGGACATCCTGATCATGAGAGGAAAACTTTAGACACTATTCTGTGATGTAAAGGAGATATAACGTGAAGCCATCAGGAGAATCGGGTTTTCCAACATGGGAGGGTGAAATCTACATTTTGTCTCACAAACACGTCTGATAGAATACTTGCGCAACAGATTATACCTGCGGTTTCTAGAGAGAAAGGAAAAAGAAGGAAAGACAGACAATGTTTGAGATAACCAGTAGACTGGAGAGATCGAAAAGAGAGAGATCAGTTCGGCGCATTGGACCACAAACAACCCAGGTGATGGTCAACTCAGGCAGCAGTTCAATACAATAACAGTCATGATTCTACAAACCATTAAGGCTATAGAAAAAGACAAGGAGAAGTCTTACAAATACGCATTATATGTTGTTATAGGCTGTTACCAGTGTATAAAATATAAAGATATTATAATATCTACATCTCTCCCTTCAACAGAAGTGCAATAAAGCTGCTCTTTGCATTGTCCTTGAAGATTTACAGCTAGTTTATTGAACTGTGCTATTCTAACATTGTGGGTTGCTGAAGGCATTTTAACACACACTGAAGAGAATAAAGATGTAAGCCTGTGGCTAATTGTCACTGCCTGCTCAGCTTTTGGGGGCTCTCTGAGGCTGAGGACAGGGATGGGGGTCTGGAGGGGGTGCTTACCATTCTGAAGCTTCTCCTTTCCTCCCGACAGCACTCCACTGGGCAGCATCCCCGTGGGGGTGAGACCCTTCAGTGTCAGGACGCTCTCGCTCTCCTCTCTGAGGGGCACAAGACAGACAGACGGGGTCAAAAGCCTCCAAATACAAGGGATCAGAGGCCTCAAATCTCATTTTCACTTTTGATCATACAAGCCCGGTGCTCCGAGGCTCAGCTTGCAGGTGACCGGCCTTTCTGAGAAAGTCATGTACACTCAGGACTCATGAACGTGACACTGCCATCTCACAAGGCTGCACATTTTGGACATTGTGAAGGAAACATTGTTAAAGGAGGAAACAACATCAGATCTCTAAAAATGTGAAGCGTATGATAAAAAAGGAACAAAAGTCCACGACTGCCTTTATGCACTTCCGTCTGTAACCCTCGGCTCAGAGTGTGGAACAGTATTTAACCCTCCTTTGAAAGGAAAAGAAAGGAGGAAAAAGACTTCTTTGTCCTTTGAGGGAGAATAGCGTCAGCGGGTCACAACAAGGCCTGTCTGGTGTATCCGGCGAGTGTGAGTGCCAAGCAAGCAAAACAGCCGCTCAAGTCCAGTCACACACACACACACACACACACGCACGCACGCACCCATAGGTTCAGTCACACCACGCACGCGCATGCACACACATATGCAGAGTCACACCACACCTCCAACCATTTACAAACACAGACACACATGCAGGTCCGCTCACACTCCGCGCACACACACACGCACGCACGCACGCACGCACGCACACTGATATAATCACACTACACACATGCAGCCATGTGCATGAATGCACACACGCACGCACATGTTCACACACACACACATGTGCACACACACCCATAAACACGTTTTGTACTTTGCACTTTATACTTGTCCTTGTGTATTTGTTATGCTTTTATTGTCTTGTTTTGTCTGAAACTTGATGTGCTGTGTTTTCTTGGCCAGGTCTCTCTTGTAAAAGAGATTTTAATCTCAAGGGGCCAAACCTGGTAAAATAAAGGTTAAATAAAATAAAAAGAAATACCCTCATCAGGGACCTCTCCTCTGGGTTTCCCATCTCTCTGCCAGAAAGAGCATGCAGTAAGAGAAAGTGCCCTTACCTGAGGACAGAAAACACCCTGGCCATCTTACCGATGGCTCGGATCTTGTTTCGGATCACCTCTTTGCGTGCGGAGGCGGTGGCACCTGGGCGGGGGGGGGAGGAAGGAGCAGAGTGAGGCAGAGGGGCAGACACAATGTTCTTGTGCGTTTTTTATTTATTGGCAAAATTTTGTAAGACAAGATTCAAAAGAAGCAAGCACAAGTCCTAGTTTAGTGCGACATCTGTCTGCTATACACGCAGTTCTGTGTTCTCCTGCACTGAAACATACCCACAGAAAGAAACCTCAGTACAAGTAACACACGTAAGGCTGCTCAGAATACGGGGGGCATTACCAATCACAGTATCCTGTGTTTCTTCTCTGCAGTGCTGTGATCATTGGTCTCAGCTGCAGGACATGGGTTAACCAGAACACATGCTATTGGATTCACATGTGTCCTGTCATGAGTATGACGCTGATAAATGTAAGGTGCGTGCGCATTCAGAATTTAGGAGAGAGGTACACACAAATGTGGAAAAGTATACAGATCCAGCGGAAATTCGATTCAGATTTTAGCGTCTGCGTTACATATTATTCACCTTATGTTCCGACATCTGACGCAAAGAAATTAAATGATATCTACTAATATCTTTACGAGTCAATCAGAGATAGAAGTACTGTATAACGACAACTTCATCCATTACATCTCACTGGTAATTCAGAAACTAAATTCAAGGACACTATGTATTTAACACACAGTATGTATACCATACGTGTATGTGAACAATCACCAAATAAACTGAATTTAAATAAAGGATTCAGTTGTCAAATTCTGGCCTGTATCTGTGGTTTGAGAGGAGTGTTTGGAGACAATGGCTCTAAGAACCAGCTTTGATGATCACAGCACATAAAGACTTGAAATGGAGATGTGTGTGAAAGCATAGCATGGGAAACAGAAGACGGAGAAATGCATAACGCTGTAAAGCTAATACTAATAACACTGCAAGCTCCAGTCAGCGCCATGCTCACTGTCCTGCCTTATTCACTCTGCAGCTGACCTTTTAGCTTAGCCTCTGCTTCACTGCTTATGGGTGGAACTCAGTAGCTGTGCTATGTGCTCTTCCTGTACTAATCTACAAGAGGTCCTGATTGTTAGTACATGTTAGCAGCACTGCAAAGGCGGGGTGAGGGTCAGTCACACAAGGCTTATATAGCTCACTCTTTCTGATCTCAGAAAAAGAAATCCTTTCTACCTTCTTTTATACAATTTGTTATTCAACTGCTTTCAAAGTAAGGTTGTCACTTAGATACAAGTGTATGGTTAAGCACCACTGTGCACAGTGCAGTACGCATTGACATGTTGGGTTTTTTTTTTTGTACCTTTCTTTGGGGCATATATTAGCTGTCCTTCTCAAGAAAACCCCAGAAGAGAAAAAGAGAGAGATCAGAGGATGGTTGGAGAATGAGAAGCAAGGGAGACAGAGAAGCATGGAAAAAGAAAAAGCAATGCCTAAACAAAAGTCTGAAAAACAGAACAAAAAAGAAACACATTAGATACGGCACCCACAAGTGAGAACAGAGCAAGAGAGCCAAAGGAGATTAAAACCAAACACAATGGATGTGAAACCAACGCAATCTGAGAAACAGAATGGAAGGAAATGAAGAAACACTGGAAATGAGATTTTAGTACCATAGATGTAACACTGACACACTGTGGCCAAGGCAAACACATGAAGCCTGTCCTTTCATGGGCTGAGTTCGAACAGGATTTTAAGTCTTCCTACTGGAGATTATTTGTGAGGATTAAGTGTTAGTCTTCTGTATATGAAGTAAAAACCAACTTGGGACATGCCTGCTCGTAGAGGTGTTACACACCACAAGCCTGGACTAATAAATAGTGCTCCTTTTTTTTTTTTTTTGATCAAGCTTTTCCTGATTAGGGCCGCAGACAGCGATTAGACTTTGATAAAGAAGGTGGTGATTAATGGGTCCGATTTCAGCCGTTTGGCATAACGTGCTCCCCCCACATCTAGGAGCTAACATCATGACAGGCCATTACCGTTTACAAGATGGAAAGGACAGCTATGTTAACCTAATAGATCTGAGGCCGACAGATCTATTGCAGACTTAAGATCCTGAACTTTGATAGAGGAGGGAGATGTAGAGTGTGGTCCCGGAAGTCAAAGAACATAACACAGGCTTGCGCTGTCAGAGTTTAATAGTAACATAGTCTCCTCGTGGCTTATTTTAATGGTGCTTGGTTTTTATTAACCCTGTATTTAAAAGTATTAGGTTTTAACTTCTTAAAAAGCCTACCTGTTTTGGACGGGAAGCTGCACCCTAACGATATTTATACGCACCAGGCTGCATTATTTTCACGACCATGATAATAACGGCTTAGATGGTGCTTTGGGATACAATTTTCCATGAGGTATTACACAAAGTACATAACCACAACAGCAGCCAATAAGAACCCACAAAGAGTTTGCTCTGCCTGTGAGAGAGATTTAAGGCTGTTTAACGTGTTCATCGGAGTTCAGAACATGGAACAGGGACTTCCTACTATTTTATGTAATCTGCCTCCAGAGGGCAGCAATGCCTCACAGGCAGTATAAATCCATCCCCACCTTTTACCAGGGCTACTAAGCGATAACAGCACACTGGAACACTGAGCTGTCATCCAGACCTAGGGGGCATAACAGTATAACTGACAGCTGGTGGCTGGCTGTCTCTCATGTGGCTTAATCCTGTGGCATGTGCAGTGCACTAAAGTCACCGCCCAGTCGAGGAAATATTACTATTAAAAAACGGCTGGAGGTTTTTTCCTCCCGGAGCTGCCAAGTAAGTCCTGGCTAGACAGCTGAATGAATCTGAAGCCTGCGGCCTGGGTGAAGTTTGGTGCAACTGTTCCTCTGCCATATTCTCCGTGTGCAGAGAGAGCCACCTAGTGGCACACTGTGGTTCCTTACAGTAACTAACTTGTGTATTTCCAGGTTACCGTTTCAAACATCCCCTCGCATTCAAAGAATAGTTACCACAGCGACGTTGTGTTACTCTGTGGTGTGAGTGTGAGAAAGCAAAAATCAGTCCTTTTGATGGCCATGGCCAGGCCAGGTGACTCCCTTACCATCAATCTCTTCGTCGGTCATGAGCTCGTCATTGGAGCAGATGCTTAAAACATTGACTAGCATCTCAGTCACTGCAAAAAGAGAGAAGAGAAAAAGAGGCATCAGATAAGAAGCATGTTAAGTAAGGTAATTGTACAGGGACGGCCACTGTCACTTGGGTTTACTGTGGCTGCGTTTAAGTCAATCATTTAAAACTCGAAGAGAGTGAATTCATGAGGAGGCGGATGATTAGTGCTCTGTTCCTTGGGAATAACCTGCATTAGACCCTAGTCAGTCATTGGCAGAAGGACCTGTGAAGTCTAGGGTTCACCCAATAGCGGACTCCAAAGACTAAAGAAGTCCACCCACTGACATCACCATGAGTCCAATGGACCAATGACAGGCTGTCTTTCCACTCAGCAGGACCGCAATGAAAACCAGACTGTAAAGGAAAAAGAGAGAGAGAAAGAGCGAGAGAAAAGAGAGAGAGAGAGAGAGAGAGAGAGAGAACGAGAGAGAGAGAGAGAGAGAGAGAGAGTGATATGTTGTGACAGGACAGTGCCTGGCCAGTCCCTGTGGGGGGGTGGGCGGTGCCAGCGCTGCGAGCAAAGTGCCGCCCTCCCCTAGAAGAACGAGGCCTCCCGGGTCGCTGAATGAGACACACTGGAACTGAGCTCAGCCACCGTGGCCCTGCCCTAATTACCCAGCCGTCCCTTTAACTGCACTTCAAACGTTCACGAGGGAGGGGGCCTAGCCAAACGCAGCAATAACAGGTGATAACGACAACAGAGACCAGGTAACGGCCCTCTGTGGGAGACCCTGACCGCACGGGGACGGCCGTGTTAACCTTCTGGAAATGTCAGCGGCGGACCGGAGCCCATTCCAATGGGTCTGAGGGCAGGGTCATGGTTGTATGCACTGACAGAGCAGGCTCACCGATGACTGATCCTCCTGTCCTTGGGAGCATGGACGAAAAACATTTTCAAGCTTTATCAAATGCTGAGGTTCTTCCACCTGTGGCATAGGCTGTACCATAAACCACTTTCCTCACTCCTGAATCACGAAAGGATTCTGTAAAGCTAAAACGTAGCTCAGACGGGTTTTTTGACCTCCTCAAACAGCAAAGAAAGTCCTTTCTCTTCTATACAAGCCCCCCCAGACGCAGTCTTCCCCTTTGAGGCGTGTCTGTTACGAGCGTACTCACCTTTCTCCCCAACGAAAGGCAAGGACCAGGTGAAGACGTCCATGAAATTGGGCAGCCAGTAGGGGTGGGGCGAGCAGTTGAACTGTCGGATATTCATAACGTTGTTCTCATATTTCAATACTGCAGCTGCGGGGGCGGGAGGTGGGCAACAGAAAGAGGGGAAAACGCAAAGATCAAGTCAACTGCTGTGCAAAAAAAAAAAAAAAAAAAAAAAAAAAAAACAAAATCAATGAGCCTGCTCAAAACCTGCTCCCCCTATCAACTCCCACGCAAAAAAAATCTGACTGCATTATGCGGATAACTGCAGCAGCTTCTACAACAACGCGAACAAGTACTGCGAAAAGAACACGGTCAGTTCTTCACTGTAAACAAAAGTTAGAAACTAGCGGTCCTCTGAAGCCATCAATCATTCCTCCGTAAAGGGTGCTGGGTATTGATTTCAGTCCTTCTCCGCAGTGAGTTGTCTTGTATGATTTAACATGAACTTAAAACATAAACCACCTTGCTCAGCATATGGGTCTCATAATGGCTGTGCTTATAATGCTTTGGTGAGGAGCTCTGGCATACAGAGGGAGAGAGGCTGGAAATCTCTGCTGGCATATCGATTGGAAAAGCCCATGGAGCAAAAAAACATTTCCATGGACGTTTACTGAGCGCATTCCCCAGAGATCCTTTTTATTAGAACAGAACAAGCAGTAAATCCTACTCAAAGTTCCTAAAGAAATAAAAGAAAGGGCTGTAAATACTGAAGCCATAGACAGGGTTCAGCATTTGCCCAGCATCCTCAGGGGCACGTGCTCCCCAAGTTTAAAAAACAAGTCACCCAGCAATGTATTCAGGGTGGGCGTTCTGACCTCCTGGAGCTTGGAATCCCGACGTTTCCTGGCAGGGTTAGTGGACCGGTGCAAGTGACTGTTTTCTTCTCACTCCACCCACGACAACAATGCAGCCATGCAAAGAGGAAAACGGGATTCTGGGATTGCTCCTGGACTTCAGAATGCTGGGTCACGATCGGTTTTCCAGTGCAAACAAACACACACACACACACACACACACACACGTGTACACAACACACACACATGCTCGCATGCACAGACATGTGCACACGCATGCATGCACACACACACAAACACGCACGTGCTCACATACACACTGCACACACATATACACACACACACACACACAAACACACACACTCCTGTGTCTCCCTGCAGCAGGCGTGCCTGAGCCCCGCAGGGCCGTGTTGGGGGAGAGCCGACACCGTCCCACGCTACCGCGAGGGCCTTTCCTGTCACACGGCGTCTCCTCACAACTCTGAGAGCAGCGAGGCCTCACACCGGCCATCTGTCTGGTCATAAACCCAGGCCTCGCCACTGCGTTTCACCACAGTTCAGCCTGCACAGTGAGAGATGTGTCCCTGCATCTCTGATACATGAGAGAAAACACCAACCCACACCAGAGAGGCCGCTTTGTTCGTGGCAACCTGTAATCTTCTGCGCGTGAAGAGCGTTCGTTACGCACTCCCCTTTGTTGAGACAACACCGTTTTCTGAGTGGAAAAACAGTGCAGAAGGTGCTAAGCCACACACATACACTCACACAGAGCTAAAATGAACGCCTCCTTTCACTAATAGGTGACACACTCCTGACCACAATAAAATGCTCACTTCATCTCAAAATTGAGAGCTCTACCAGCGCGGGTGGATGCAGTCAGCCACAACGTTTCTGTCAGCCTGCTGTTCTTTTGAGAACATGGTGTAACAAAGAAAGTGGGGATTTGCTTTTCTAAGTCACTTGAAAATAAGAAAGGGAACAGATCAAATGTCACTACAGAGATCCCCCCTAATTTAAGCCCATCTGTTGAATGGGGCAGGTTGTTCTTTTGAGAAGACATTCATCTGCAGGCACTCATCACTTAACTAACCTAAGTCACTGTAACCTTAACTGCAAAGGCACTGTCCAAGGCCTGTGACCATGTTGCTGGCCTTTTTGCCCCCTTGTGGTCAAACATTGCTACTTCTTTGTATGCAGCTCAGCCACTGGGAGAGAGCCACTGCAAATTTCTAGGCCTGCCTCCTCCAGCTGCAGCCAAAAATAATTCTCATCATAATAATGCAAAAGATGTACCTTAATGAGGACTCAACCCAGGCCTTCAGATTTCGACACTGAAAGTCGATCAGAAATGCGATTAATTTCTGAATTCACCTAACGTGCGCAGGTCTACCGCAGTGTCTACGCAGCCTGCAGCACGTGCAGTTCCTCTGCCCACCACTAGGGGTCTCTGATCCCCAGGTCCTGGTCCAGGACGTCACATATAACCGCTGATTTACAGAGGACGGAGTGCTTGGCTCTGTCGCCCCGCTCTGCTTTCCTGTCATAATGTCTTCACACTGTGCTGCACTCTGTGACAGATACTGAAGCCTGGGGACACCAGGCCGTGGCGACCGGCTGCCAATTCCCTATTCATAAAGCACTCGAGAGTCAATATCACAGAGGGGCCTGCAAATCTCTCAAGCAGTAAAACAAACTGGATTACTTCCCCCTTCTGCCATGTGTTCGGCTGCCTATCCTCCCTATATACAATCCGTCCTCAACGCTTCAGCGCCTAACCATTTCCTATTTCAAGCAAGTCAGTGACTGAGTACACGATTGCAAGATTTGATTATTACAAATGTATATTTAGTAGCATTTTACTAAATAATTTGTGTGCTTAGCAGACACCCTTACAGGAACTTTCACAGCTCACTGTTCACACATTATCCATTTCTACAGCAGACACAATTAACCTTGCTCAAGGATCCAACGGCAGCACATAAATCAAACCTGCAATCTTCAGATTTCAAACCCACCTTCATCATCACATTGCTATCTGTTACACTTTGCTGAAGTGCATCTAAAAATATGTATAATATTACTGTGCGAGCAGTGTTGGAGTATAAAGTCAGGTATTTTGGAGAACACTATTCACTGCAGTACTAAGAACTCCCTTAAAAGACCAAAATATTTGATTCCTACAGTAATCTGCTTGCATCAACAGCTCACTTTAGCTTTCACTTGTAAGATAATGGCACAGAATCCTTTGTGAAAGCCATGCACACAGTGCGCATCTTTAAAGTGAGGCCGGGCTGGTCCTCCTCTCCCTGTGGCCCCCGAGCAGACTGTGGAATGAGAGGAAAAAGCTTCCGCTGCCGTCATCCGCACTCGGCCATCTACTCCGCCATTCATTCCACAGCTGCGGCCAGCCGATGATGTCACTGGCCCCCACTGTCCCGACCAACAGGAAACAGACCGTGCCCTGCTGACCTCTGACCCCGAGGCCACCGCCTGCCTCGCTCTGATGTTCCGCGTCTGCTTGGCGAGGGGGGTGGGGGGGGGGTATCAGGGGTGTCGAGGACGGAGGGGCAAATGGGACAGGAAAACGGCAAACAATACCCCCTCGCTTGGCTGATCTTCACCCCCTCGGCCCCTC